>NC_059214.1:48187739-48285239 GCF_020615455.1 Coregonus clupeaformis | reverse complement strand
CACACACACACACACACACACGCACACACACACACCACACACATTCCCCCAATATACGGCGCGGAGCCATATGTCATTTCGACTCATGAGATGTGAACAAAACAATATAGGCTCTCACCACAGGCTGCACAACCTGCAAGTGCTCTCATTGGCTAAAGGAGGTGTTAATGGGCTCCAACAAAAGCCAGAGAATGACCTCAGCACCCTTTGCTAATTGCTACTTTTGTATGGTGCCATAGAATACAAAAGGATTCAATATGGTGCCACTGAAAACAAAAGTATATGTATTCTGTATGGTGCCATTGAATACGAAAGTATATTACTGTATACTGTATAGATCAACAGTTTTTCTATTCCAGTAGCTCGACCATAATGAAAACAAAACAAAAGTCTGTGGCAGGCCATATGTTACGTCTGGGTCTAGCATTTATCCAACCACAAGAGAACCTGAGACACAGTGAAGGTATGCAATAAGAGTCAATAGATGGTATATTAAAGTTTTATGTGTATGCACTGGTGGGATATAACAACAACGGCCCCATCTTGTGATTTATGAATCTTAACTAATATTTTAAACAAAATCTGCTTTCAATCCTGTTCAAGATTTAGAGCTGTGACAGTGTTCCCACAAATGCTCTTCCATCTTCTTCTCCCAAATTGCTGAGCTGGAGTCATTTGTTGGCTGTTTTTATGAAATTGAAAATATTTGACAGTTTGAATATCCCACAGTAAGTTTTTTTTTACAACATTACAATAGTTACATGGGTTTAGGAGCTAATAGTTAATGACTTTGGTCTTTGTTCATGGCATATTTCACTACACAATCTCTTCTATGTGAGGCCCCATCATGCGATATTCAGTACATTGTTCAGCCTGTCAGTCACTTAGCATTCTTCAGAAGCCATCAGGTTCCTAAATAATAAAGGTGGGATGGTTGTTGGCTTGGTGCCATGTGTGTGTGTGTGTGTGTGTGTGTGTGTGTGTGTGTGTGTGTGTGTGTGTGTGTGTGTGTGTGTGTGTGTGTGTGTGTGTTTTAACTACTCTCCAGCTGAGTGCCATACCATTAGTCTGCATGCTTCACTGAGTCTATCTCTCCTGACAAGGATGAGTTACTTGACGCTTGCTGTTGAATTCATTTCAACACACATACAAACTGACATTTATATTTATCAAATCAAATCAAATCAAATTGTATTTGTCACATACACGTGTTTAGCAGATGTTATAGCGGGTGTAGCGAAATACTTGTGCTTCTAGCTCCGACAGTGCAGTAATATCTAACAAGTAATATCTAACAATTTCACAACATATACCCAATACACACAAAACTAGTAAGAAATGGGATTTAAGAATATACATAAATGGACAAGCAATGACAGAGCAGCATTGACTAAGATACAGTAGAATATTATAGAATAGAATACAGTATATACATATGAGATGAGTAGTGCAAGATATGTAAAAATTATTAAAGTGACTAGTGTTCCATTTCTTAAAGTGGCCAGTGATTTCAATAGGCAGCAGCAGGCTCTAATGTGCTAGTGATTGCTATTTAACAGTCTGATGGCCTTGAGATAGAAGCTGTTTTTCATTCTCTCGGTCCCAGCTTTGATGCACCTGCACTGACCTCGCCTTCTGGATGATAGCGGGGTGAACAGGCAGTGGCTCGGGTGGTTGATGTCCTTGATGATCTTTTTGGCCTTCCTGTGACATCGGGTGCTGTAGGTGTCCTGGAGGGCGGGTAGTTTGCCCCCGGTGATGCATTGGGCAGACCGCCATGCTGACACCTCATGGATAGTTCTTAAGGGGCTACTTTAATTGTTGTAAAGCTTTGCCTTACATGTGGAAGCCACAAATATATTGGGGAATTATTTTAAAACACACTGCACTGCCCACCGGGCAAAATGCTGTTAAAAAACTGTTATTTTATATATTTCAGTCATTTAGCAGACGCTCTTATCCAGAGCGACTTAAAGTTAGTGAGTGCATACATAATATTTTGACTTTCATACTGGCCCCCTGTGGGAATCAAACCCACAACCCTGGCATTGCAAATGCCATGCTCTACCAACTGAGCTACATCCCTGCCGGCCATTCCCTCCCCTACCCTGGACGATGCTGGACCAATCGTGCGCCGCCCCATGGGTCTCCCAGTCGCGCCCAGCTACGACAGAGCCTGGATTCGAACCAGGATCTCTAGTGCCTTGGGACATGAGCTCATTCTCCACAGTGCACCCATATGCACGCTGAAATCTACGCCAAACGTGACTTACAGCACTGCCCACCGGGCAAAATGCTGTTAAAAAACAGTGTTTCCCCCATTAGAAGTAGGCCAATGTGTCCAATTCACCTGGTAGAAGGTCCAGTGATCAAACTTCACTAACAGGACATGGAGATATGGGAAGGTGGGTAGTGTACCTTTTCGTTTCTCTGTCACTTCTTTATCTCTCTCTCTTTGGAAGAGACACATTACATCCTTTCAGAAGAATATAACCAATGGAGAAAGACCTAATAATATTTTAATAACCCCTGTAAAAGAGCAGAAACAGGAAATGGATTAACCTGACATTTACTAGCCCTGGAAGTGGGTACTTGCAGTGGGATATGTGGTGCACTGTTACTTTAAATGGCCTTTTAGTTATTCTGGGATTTCTGCTATTAGATTTAAGGCGATCATCTCCAGGAGTTGGCCAAGGATTTGGAGCTGAACCTAGTCCCAATGCAGACAGCATTAATAATACAGCAGTAATAATACAAAGAAGGCATTGACGTACAGATTATAAATAGCTTTTAGTGTTTTTCTATTAGCCATACGACAGAGGCATTATATATCTAGTACTGTTCACAGCGTAAGAGTCATCTCTTCATGACAAAATAACATTCATAATTAGATGCTCATCAGAACGTATTGTTAGTTAGATGTAAATAGCCCTACATGTTTCCATTCTGTACAAAGGGAGACTGAAAATAGTTTACATTTACATTTAAGTAATTTAGCAGACGCTCTTATCCAGAGCGACTTACAAATTGGTGCATTCAACTTAGGATAGCCAGTGGGACAAGCACCATCTATTGTCATTTGCCTTGATGTAAGCAGCCAAAATACAGCACGGCAGTACAGTGCTCTACAGTTGCAACCCACTGTTTGTTCCTGTTCCTATGAGTTTGGCGTAATCCAAACATGTTTACTGGAGTAGAGTGCAACACAACCAGTGTTTAGTGGATGACCATTCATGTCATGGCCATCTGACAAAATCAGACAAAATCAGAGAGTGTGTTCCAGGGAGCCAATGTGGTCTGGTGGATAATTGAAGGGTTTTTGAGTAGCCTACAGCCCACGTTGGCAAGGACCAGGCTGACATTTGAGATCTACGTGTTTGGACAGTGAGCCACAGTGAGCAGCGGGGCTTCCAGCTGATATGGTTTTAGTGCTCATTTGCTCCAGGATTCTGTTTTTCTCATTGTGCAAGCTTTGCGGTGTCTTTCTCTAAAAGAGAAACTTGACCTCCCAAAGCTACTCTTTACACCAATGTAGAGATTTGTCTGTTGCCCAAGGCCTTCATTTGGACCTCAGAGAATTATGAATTATGATAATGAATTCAACCATTGTTAGTTTAGTGAAACTCAAGGACTTACTTGAACGCTTCAAGCCACAAGCCACAAGCCACAGTTGGACAATAGGCTGTCAAAAAGCAGATCCGCCCTCATGGATTTGTTTAAGCGTGGACTGACTATCTTTACGTGATGTTAGAATTTTAAACAACCTTCTGTCCTCTGGTTGATATGTGAAGGTCAAAGGTCAGGCCTGGGGGTACTACCTATCTGTGGCCAGAGGTGCATTCAGTGTGTAATGCTGTAAAACATTTGAACAGTTCATTCTGAATGAGAGGACTTCAAACATTTTGGAAATTAAATTATATGAAATGCGTAAAGTTATCAGTGAGATTAAAGTACACTCAAATACACTTTCAGCTGACATACTGACAACCTTCTGCAACTGGCCGTTCAATTCAACACTGACCGTTTTTCGAGCGCTCATTCAACATTTAAAGCTTTTTGAACACACACCAAGTATTGATGACACAGGTGAGGGGGAGGAGCTGAAGGAGGGGGGCTTGACCACAGATGTGGGCGGGGCTGGGCTCTCCTGGGCCTGCTGTTAGATAGATTCTCCGCTCCGGACCAATTATTGGCGGCTGGTGACAGCAGCACCAATCCCTCACACATGCTATATCCATTTCCTGGGGAGCTTCAAATTGACGTCTGGAACTGAAAAAGAAACGTTGGTATCCAAAAGGTTGAAAATAATGTCTGGAGATCCAGCTGGGGGCTTGTTCAGAGGTTGGGAGTGGAAAGCTGGTTGCTGTTGTAGCTGTCAAAGGAGATGGGGCAGATAGAGGGAGAGGGACAGAGAACCAGATAGGCTTTTAGGCATGAGTTCAAATGTCAGTCTTCTACTTGGGAAACATCTGTTGTGATTCCCCCTCCTCCTCCCACCCACCCTGAACACATTGCACCATGTGGATATTTGCTTGAGATGCTTTCTCCATTTACTAAGTCCTCTTGAGCAAGCAAACTCCTTCAGCATAAGAATTAAATAATATGGGAGCAACAAAAATAAAATAAAGAAAATTAAGTTAAATTTAAGTAAGACATTCCAAGCGAGGTAATGCGAAGAAAGAAGACAAGTAGGTGGCCAGTACGTTGCAATAAACTTTAGTGAACTATTAACAGAATATAATTTATAAAAGAAAACATATGGGAGCAGTCAGCATACCACATCAGGATGAACAACTGCAATGCGTTTCGACTACTAGAGTCTTCCTCAGACAGCGAGGTAATGTAAAATATTTACCATCCCAAAGAAAAACACACTGGATATACTGGATACTATCTCTATACTGGATACTATCTATATACTGGAAACTATCTATATACTGGATACTATCTCGATACTGGATACTATCTCTATACTGGAAACTATCTATATACTGGATACTATCTCTATACTGGATACTATCTATATACTGGAAACTATCTATATACTGGATACTATCTCGATACTGGATACTATCTCTATACTGGATACTATCTATATACTGGAAACTATCTATATACTGGATACTATCTCTACACTGGATACTATCTATATACTGGATACTATCTATATATTGGATACTATCTCTCTACTGGATACTATCTCGATACTGGATACTATCTCTATACTGGATACTATCTATATACTGGATACTATCTCTACACTGGATACTATCTATATACTGGATACTATCTCTATACTGGATACTATCTATATACTGGATACTATCTCGATACTGGATACTATCTCGATACTGGATACTATCTATATACTGGATACTATCTATATACTGATACTATCTGATACTGGATACTATCTCGATACTGGATACTATCTATATACTGGATACTATCTATATACTGGATACTATCTCAATACTGGATACTATCTCTATACTGGATACTATCTATATACTGGATACTATCTATTTACTGGATACTATCTCTATACTGGATACTATCTATATACTGGACGCTATCTATATACTGGATACTATCTCTACTGGAAACGATCTATGTACTGGATAGTATCTATATACTGGATACTATCTATATACTGGATACTATCTATATATTGGATACTATCTATATATTGGATACTATCTCTCTACTGGATACTATCTCGATACTGGATACTATCTCTATACTGGATACTATCTATATACTGGATACTATCTCGATACTGGATACTATCTCGATACTGGATACTATCTATATACTGGATACTATCTATATACTGGATACTATCTCAATACTGGATACTATCTCTATACTGGATACTATCTATATACTGGATACTATCTCTCTACTGGATACTATCTATTTACTGGATACTATCTCTATACTGGATACTATCTATATACTGGATACTATCTCTACTGGAAACGATCTATGTACTGGATAGTATCTATATACTGGATACCATCTCTACACTGGATACCTTCTCTACACTGGATGCTATCTCTATACTGAATACTATCTCTATACTGGATAGTATTTATATACTGGATATTATCTCTTTACTGGATACTATCTATATACTGGATACTATCTATATACTGGATACTATCTCTACACTGGATAATATCTCTTTACTGGATAATATCTATATACTGGATACTGTCTATATACTGGATACTATCTATATAATGGATAAAATCTATATACTGGACCCTATCTATATACTGGATATTATATCTATACTGGACACTATCTATATACTGAATACTATCTCTATACTGGATACTACTTCTATAGTGAGTGCTATCTTTATACTGGATACCATCTCCATACTGGATTCTATCTCTATACTGGATACTATCTCTACACTTGATACTATCTATATACTGGATACTATCTCTATGCTGGATACTATCTCTCTACTGGATACTATCTCTATACTGGATACTATCTCTACACTGGATACTATCTATATACTGGATACTATCTCTCTACTGGATACTATCTCTATACTGGATACTATCTCTACACTGGATACTATCTATATACTGGACGCTATCTATATACTGGACGCTATCTATATACTGGACACTATCTATATACTGGACGCTATCTATATTTTGGACGCTATCTATATACTGGATACTATCTCTATACTGGATACTATCTATATACTGGAAACTATCTATATACTGGATACTATCTCTACACTGGATACTATCTATATACTGGACGCTATCTATTTACTGGATACTATCTCGATACTGGATTATATCTCTATGCTGGAAACTATCTCTATACTGGATACTATCTATATACTGGATACTATCCCTACACTTGATACTATCTATATACTGGATACTTGGCCATCTATATTTACTGTATCTCTTTTTCAACGCTAACTCATCTGTGCTTTATTAATATATATTTTCCATAGAGTAGAAATTAACGTTTTTTTCATGTTCTGTGCTGTTGAAATCCAGATTATCAAAATAAAATGTATTTCACTCTTTCACTTCCCTCTGCTTGCATGTGATCAGGACAGAAACAGAATAACGTTTTTGGATTTATGCTAGGGATTTCCGTCTGTGGAAGAGGTGGCATGAGGGAAGCATAAGAAAGAGGCACATTAGGAATGAAGCATCAGAAGCACTGAATCAGAAGTGTCATACCCGGCCTGACAAAGATTCCAATGGGGTGAATGGGCCCATTGTTTGTATAGGCTTTTCTGACACTAGCCATTTCATTGCACCTCAAGCTGAGGCAGCAGGAGTCACTGCTGGTTGCAACACAGGGTGTGATTGAAAGCAATGCTTTTCTCACCCCCCCATCTTTCATTTTCTCCCTCTTCCTCTTCCTCTTCTCCTTTACCTTTCCCTCCCTCAATCTCTCCCTTCTCTCTCTCTCTCTCTCTCTCTCTCTCTCTCTCTCTCTCTCTCTCTCCCTCTCTCCCCCTCTCCCTCTCTCCCTCCCTTCCTCTCTCCCTTCTCTCCCTCTCTCTCTCTCTCTCTCTCTCTCTCTCTCTCTCTCTCTCTCTCTCTCTCTCTCTCTCTCTCTCTCTCTCTCTCTCCCTCTCTCCCTCTCTCCCTCCTTCTCTCCCTTCTCCCTCTCTTCCTCTCTCCCTTCTCTCTCTCTCTCTCTCTCTCTCTCTCTCTCTCTCTCTCTCTCTCTCTCTCTCTCTCTCTCTCTCTCTCTCTCAAAAAGCGAAAGGCTCTCTACTTCCGGTGAACACGACCTGCATCAGTAAAGAGACAGCCCATAGGGGCAAAGCACTCACAAAACCAAAACACAGGCATGTGCCAATCAAGCCCACACATTTTGTGATTAGGAGGGAGGGAGGGTAAGTAGAGAGAAACATTATATCCATTGACGTAATGGCCATGCTTCTCCCATGACTAGCGCCCATCTCCAGATGGTAGGTTATACTGGATGGAATCATGCTGTTTTGTTTCTCTTTCTCACACAGGAAATGTCACACACAAGTGTCTTTGTCCCGAAGACGAACAGCCGTACAAACATGTAATGTTGTAAGTTCATGGTGGCACCATTCAGTGTGACTGTCAACTCCCCCTTGTATTGTAGCACCCCATGTCTTGCATTATAATGTTTTATGACATCGCTCATAAGGTGTTATGAATGAGCTTATATTGCATTATGAAGTGGGTATTTATAGGCAGTGTTACCAGTATTCAGTGGTGTTTGGCACTTGGAACATGCAGGCCAAAGTCTGTCAACCATACGTGCACTTAACCGAAGCAAGCAGATAACTGGAGTAAATAAAGCATTTTAAATGGGATTATTAAAGCCATCGTCTCTTGGAGTCGAGGAGCAGGCTGTTTTCGTGAACATACAGAAGTTAGTACATAATGCACAGAGTTGTTCAAGTGGTCTTGCAGTGAGCTTGGGAAGCCTGCATGCCTGTTTCTCTCACTCAACGTTATCAAACTTCTGTGGCAGGTCTCCATAAGCTCCAGTCATTAGCACAGAGGTCTGTGAACGATCATTTCCTCAAGTTAATCAGGAGGGTTTGTACAGGTTAGGTTAGGGTTAGGGAGGAGCAGCTCTCTGTGGATCTCAGTGTCTCTCACTCTCCCCTTTGCTTCCTCTATTCAGGCAGTTTTCTCCCCCCCCCCCCCCCCTCTCTCTCTCTATCTCTCTGTCTCTCCCTCTCTCTCCCACTCTCTCTCTCTCTCTCTCTCTCTCTCTCTCTCTCTCTCTCTCTCTCTCTCTCTCTCTCTCTCTCTCTCTCTCTCTCTCTCTCTCTCTCTCTCTCTCTCTCTCTCTCTCTCTCTCTCTCTCTCTCTCTGCGGTCTATCCGACCCAGCGCTGAACCCTTGTGGCTGCCCGGTGTCGTGGCGCTGTTATTGGAAACACCCCTCTGATGCTCCCATTAGCCTGATGTAAAGATGATAGCTTGTGCTTTGTTTGGATATCCGTTTCCAATAGCAGGTCACGATGCTCAAGAGAGACCAAGATGATGGGGTTGCTGTGGGATTGAGGCTGCCAAAAGGCAAAAAGAAGGAGGGAGAGAGGAACGAGGGAGAAAAAAAAGGACGGAGGTAGGGGGTGGTAGTGTCCTGGTCAATGCCTGACCGAAATCACAAGTACAAGAGGGAGAAATAACGCACAGAGAGAAGGAGGGAGAAGGGACAGTGGAGAGGGAGAAATAACGCACAGAGAGAAGGAGGGAGAAGGGACAGTGGAGAGGGAGAAATAACGCACAGAGAGAAGGAGGGAGAAGGGACAGTGGAGAGGGAGAAAGGGCAATACGAGGAGGAGAAAGATAGCAGGAGAGGAAGAGGGAGGAGGCAATAAAACAGCAGGTTGGGTTCAAGGTCACAAGAGAAGGTCAAATATCAGGGAGATATGGCCCACCCACAGCAGCCATGAGGAGGGATGAATAGCTCACACCACCATGACACCCATTATAGCCTAGCTTTACAATATGCTACCCTGCTCTTCTGGATCAATTAACCATACCCAACGGAGTCAGATGAACCATATTGCATTCAGGTGTGTGCAATGGATGTGAAACTACCCGTAGCAGGTTGGCTGGAGTACATCAGTGACGTCACCTCCCCTGAGATCTGAACGCCAAGGTGAAAGACTATAGCGTGTTGCTCTGTCCGCTAAGACGGCTGGCTTTGAGTGGCGTGTGACGTTGTGCAGAAGGTTGTGATTTCCAGGCGCACTCTGTTATAGTTACCTATATGTGACCTTATTGCAAATAGGTCAGAATGGCATACGCTAGACAGGATACTACAAAATACTCTCCTTCGAGACTTTCCTCATAAACAGAAAAGTACTGCTCTCATTTCTGGAACCCGAGGTGGACCCAGACTGGAAGGTCGATTTGGGCTACTTGATTCATGGACCATTTGCTCAACTCCCTGAGTCATCCTCCAAGGCCTGTGATGTGGTCCAACTCACTTTGAAGACCAGCGGGATGCATCAAATGTATCCTGCGTGAGAGTGTGAGCCTTGTGAGCCGCGTCATGGGTTCTTCGGTCATCGTACGGCCGAGCTGGAAACGTCGCTCAAGATGTTTTTGCCTGGATCTGTGATTCAGACACTCTATTGCTTTCCCCTCATCTGCCAAACAACATTAAGTATCATCTTGGACACTGAATTTACTTTATTTGAACCAAATGGATGCTTCTAAGATTGGCTCAAACCATCAGATTAACCAGAAACACATTCATTATTCATCACATCATGGGCTGGAATTGACATGGGCTTTTATGTTTTATTCTTTGGGCTGTGAGTTTCTCTTTTCTCCTTTTGTCAAATCAAATCAAATCAAATCAAATTTTATTCGTCACATAGACGTGTTTAGCAGATGTTATTGCGGGTGTAGCGAAATGCTTGTCTTTCTAGCTCCGACAGTGCAGTAATATCTAACAAGTAATATCAAACAATTTCACAACATATACCCAATATACCCAATCTAAGTAAGGAATGGAATTAAGAATGAAAATGTATGCACTCACTAACTGTAAGTCGCTCTGGATAAGAGCGTCTGCTAAATGACTAAAATGTAATGTAATGTAAATGACTAAGATACAGTAGAATATTATAGAATACAGTATTTACATATGAGATGAGAAATGCAAGATATGTAAACATTATTAAAGTGACTAGTGTTCCATTTATTAAAGTGGCCAGTGATTTCTAGTCTATGTCTATAAGCAGCAGACTCTAATGTGCTAGTGATGGCTATTTAACAGTCTGATGGCCTTGAGATATTAGCTGTTTTTCAGTCTCTCGGTCATAGCTTTGATGCACCTGTACTGACCTCTCCTTCTGGATGATAGCGGGGTGAACAGGCAGTGGCTCGGGTGGTTGATGTCCTTGATGATGTTTTTGGCCTTCCTGTGACATCGGGTGCTTTAGGTGTCTTGGAGGGCGGATAGTTTGCCGCCGGTAATGCGTTCGGCAGACTGTACCACCCTCTGGAGAGCCCTGCGGTTGCGGGCGGTGCAGTTGCCGTACCAGGTGGTGATACAGCACGACAGGATTCTCTCAATTATTAGTTAAGACAAGATTACATTGAGAATAGTCTGATGAGTGAAAATATGATCACTTGATGAGAGAACAGCTGTCCAGCCTGAGGCAAGGAACAGAGCGCAAGCTTTTTTTGCGACTTTCTTAAATCATCAATAGCCTATAGTCGCGCCATGCAGCCCATATATGTTTTGATTTCTAAGACATTCTAAGGTTTGCATCATTCACAACTAAAGTTGCCAAATAACTCTAAATCTAGCGTATAGGACCTGTTTCAAATGATCACTTTTATGCTCAACATAGCCACTTCATATGCGCACTCGCTCCGGAATGGGAAAAATATCCTTTCTATTTTATTCAGCTAAGTTCAATTATATTCTTCTTACTATAAAATCATATAATATAAAACAATGGCACGGGACTTATAAGCATATCTTGTCAGCTAAATGAACAAGCCTACAGCCTTTGGTATGGCGCATAGACAGGTAACATAAAGTAGGTCAACTCATATTGACTGAAATACATTTTCTAAATGTATTGTGATGTTGTATATTAAATTGATTTATTCAACTTTTTTATATGTAGATGTTCCAAAGGCGCACATCAGGGCTTGAATGCAGCTTGTATGAGTGGAGGCCTGAAGAAGCTAAACATGTTTATGTTAATTAACTGTCAATTACGGTGTGACCAGCAGTTATTTGCTTGACAATAACTGGCTGACAGAATGTCATGACCGCCACAGCCTTAGGTGAGCCCATGGTGGCTGGCATCCAGTTGATCGGCCTTGAGAATTTTTCTGTTGTTTTCACCACACGTTTTGTTAAAGACCTGGTGATTTTCCACCAACCTACGTGTGAACTCCCACGCATAACCATGAGGGACTCCTCATTTCGGGAGAGTCCCAACAGCTGATAAAACATTTGGAAAGAAGAATGAAGAAGGAAAATAAATGAGGAGAACAGATAAAAGGGCTGGCATTTCCAGCAGGTCTATTTGAGGCTGTGCCAGCCAGCCCCTTGGAAAGGGGACGGTGTCTAAAGGCTGGGTCTGCAGAAAGGAAAAAATCAGATGATTTACTTCCCCGGATCCATGTCGGATCTTTGTCGTCCGCAGGCAGAGCTGGAGTGCCTGGGAACGATTTGCCCCAGCCATTATTACAATCTGTTAAAAGGATGGGGATTACAGGCCACGCTTCAGGCCTGCTTTACCGACAGGAGGATGAAAAGTGGAATGCTCATGTGTTTTTCTCCCTCCCTCCCTCCCTCCCTCCCTCCCTCCCTCCCTCCCTCCCTCCCTCCCTCCCTCCCTCATTCTCTCTCTGTTATAGTGTGGCCTCAACATCAGAGCATTACACAGACACCATATTGTTCAATAGTCCGTCACATTCAAATAAAATCGAATCAAATTGTATTTGTCACATACACGTGTTTAGCAGATGTTATTGCGGGTGTAGCGAAATGCTTGTGCTTCTAGCTCCGACAGTGCAGTAATATCTAACAAGTAATATCTAACATTTCACAACATATACACACAAATCTAAGTAAGGAATGGAATTAAGAATATATACATATATGGATGAGCAATGACAGAGCGGCATGGATTAAGATACAGTAGAATATTATAGAATATAGTATATACATATGAGATGAGTAATGTAAACATTGTTAAAGTGACTAGTGTTCCATTTCTTGCACCTGCACTGACCTCGCCTTCTGGATGATAGCGGGGTGAACAGGCCGTGGCTCGGGTGGTGGATGTCCTTGATTATATTTTTGGCCTTCCTGTGACATCGGGTGCTGTAGGTGTCCTGGAGGGCGGGTAGTTTGCCCCTGGTAATGTGTTGGGCAGACCGCCCCACCCTCTGGAGAGCCCTGTGGTTGCAGGCGATGCAGTTGCCATACCAGGCGATGATACGGCCCGACAGGATGCTCTCAATTGTGCATCTGTAAAAGTTTGTGAGGGTTTTAGGTGCCAAGCCAAATTTCTTCAGCCTCCTGAGGTTGAAGAGGCTCCGTTGCGCCTTCTTCACCACACTGTCTGCGTGTGTGGACCATTTCAGTTTGTCAGTGATGTGTATGCCAAGGAACTTGAAGCTTTCCATTGGGACTTCCTTCAGTCCCATTCAAGCCACTGACATCAACTGTATCATTTTGTGTGTGGGTGGGTGTGTGTGGGTGTGTGTGTGGGTGTGTGTGTGGGTGGGTGTGTGTGGCTGTGTGTGGGTGTGTGTGGGTGTGTGTTTGCGTGTGGGTGTGTTGACTCCAGCACAATCTGGGGAAGGCGGTCCGGCGTGTAGTTCAGCCCACTTACAGTCCAGAGAGCAACTTGGGAACAGCTCTCTGAGGCAGCGGAAAGCTTTTGCTTCTGCGAAAAGGCCATCCAGAGTGGCTCTCTCTCTTTAATGGGGTGATGGTGTTACACAGAGGGCTGGTGCTGGTGGTGTTGCTCTGGGAGCCAGATTGCGGTTAGTTGGCTTCTTTTTGTTCATTGTCTAATACTCTCTGGCCCTCTCTTCTCTTCCAACTGTGTGGTCACATCAGGGTGAGGCTGTGGCGTCTCCAGCGATGCTTTTCTCCCTCCCAGCCGTCTCTGGGTCTTCCTGTCGATGAGAGTAGGGCTGACGGGAGGAGCGGGGCCGGCAGGGCTTGTTCTTCCACGTTTGAGGAGATGAAAGGGACCATGACTCTACGCCAGAGTCGACACGGTTCCGAGCAGAGAGCAGAGGGCGCAGAGAGAGCAGAGCTGAGTAAAGCACTGCCGCCAAGTTGTACACTAATTTATTTATGACAACACCTCATGTAAGGCCTTCTGTCAAAGCTAACAGAACTCTGCTGTAAGAATGGAATTTTTTTAATTTGAAATGTTACTGAATTTATATGAGGAGTTGTTTAATGCAAACAACCTTTGCCAAAAGTGAATTGACATAAATGCATGAGACATGAAATGGTCAATATGAATTTATGTGAATACCTAATCTTTGATATTTTATCTGGGTTGTTTACCTTATCAGGGAGTTAGCTATGTAATTTGATATAGTGTAGTACCATTCATTGTTATTGTTATGACTGGTATTATACAGGCTATATGTCAGGAAGAGTTAGAGGGACGTTTGACAATATGTAGCATCCTATAGAGCCCACTAGCCATGCTGATACCGTGACTTAGAAGAGGCCATTATAGGAGTAATATCTGTCGTGACTTAGAAGAGGTCATTAAAGGAGTAATATCTGTCGTGACTTAGAAGAGGTCATTATAGGAGTAATATCTGTCGTTACTTAGAAGAGGTCATTAAAGGAGTAATATCTGTCGTGACATAGAAGAGGTCATTATAGGAGTAATATCTGTCGTGACTTAGAAGAGGCCATTATCGGAGTAATATATGTTGTGACTTAGAAGAGGCCATTAAAGGAGTTATATATTTTCGGCCTTGCAGAATGTAATGGTGCAATGAAATTACCTGGTGTGTCACGATCGTTGAATGACGGGTCAGACCAAGGCGCAGCGTGATATGCGTACATGTTTATTAACGTAATAAACAACACGACAAAACAACAAAGGAAACGAAACGTGAAGTCCAAGGTAGTACAGAACAACAAACCTGACACGGAACAAGACCCCACAACTTGATCCCACAAGTATGGTTCCCAATCAGAGACAACGAGCGACAGCTGCCTCTGATTGGGAACCACACCGGCCAACATAGAAATAGACATACTAGAATACAACATAGAAAAAAAAACAACAAGGAATATACACACCCTGACTCAACATATAAGCGTCCCCTGAGTCAGGGCGTGACAGTTCCCCCCCCCCCCCAAAGGTGCGGACTCCGACCACACAACATAAACATAACAGGGTAGGGGCTGGGTGGGCATTCCGCCTCGGAGGCGGATCCGGCTCGGGGCGTGACGACCTCTCACTCTCCGCCTCCCTGTTGCGCCCCTGGTCTGTTCTGGACCTCGGCGCGCTGCTTCCCCTCTCCTTCCTCCCACGATACACCAGGCCCAGTCTGGACCCTGGTGTGGGAGACCCCGAACCTGGAGAGGGGCTGACGTCATGGTCTGGAGTGGAGCCGCTGACCGGAGCTGGACTGGGCACCGGTGGAGCGGATTGCTCTGGCTCCGGAGTGGAGCCGCTGACCGGAGCTGGATCAGGCACCGGTGGAGCGGACTGCTCTGGCTCCGGAGTGGAGCCGCTGACCGGAGCTGGATCAGGCACCGGTGGAGCGGACTACTCTGGCTCCGGAGTGGAACAGCTGACCGGAACTGGATCAGGCACCGGTGGAGCGGACTGCTCTGACTCCGGAGTGGAGCAGCTGACCGGTGCCGGACCAGGCACCGGTGGAACGGGCACGGGCCGTGCCGGACTGGACAAATGCACCACTGGTCTGGTGCGAGGAGCAGGCACGGGCCGGACCGGACTAGGAACACGCACCACTGGCTTGGTGTGAGGGGCAGGAACGGGCAGGGCCGGACTGGCGACGCGCACCACTGGCTTGGTGCGAGGAGCAGGAACAGGCTGGGCCGGGCTGGCGATGCGTACCACTGGCTTGATGCGAGGAGCAGGAACAGGCCGGACCGGACTGTGGAGGCGGACTGGAGGTCTGGAGTAGAGAGCTGGCACAACCCATCCTGGCTGAATGCCTACTTCCGCACAGTATGTGTGAGGCATCAGCACAGGACACACTGGGCTGTGCACGCGCACTGGCGATACAGTTCGTAGAACTGGCGCAGGATATGCGGGACCGAGGAGGCGTACTGGAGACCAGGAGCGTTGAGCCGGCACACCCCGTCCTGGCTGGATGCCCATCTTCGCACGGCACGTGCGTGGTGCAAGCACAGGACTTACAGGACTATGCCAGCGCACTGGCGACACAGTACGTAGCTCCGCATAACACGGAGCCTGCCCAGTCATACACTTCCTCGCGTGAGTACGGGGAGTTGGTTCTGCTCTGACCACCCCGTGTGCCCCCCCAAACATTTTTCTTGGGGCTGCTTCTCGGGCTTCCTCCTCGACCGGCCTCCTCCGTGTTGCCGTTGCTCCTCTCCTACCTGGGCATCTACCTTAGCCCATGGTCCTCTCCCCGCAAATATCTCTTCCCATGACCACAAATCGGCCACCTGTGACATGGCCATTCGCTCCGCCTGGGCACGCTGCTTGGTCCTCGTTTGGTGGGATCTTCTGTCAAGATCGTTGAATGACGGGTCAGACCAAGGCGCAGCGTGATATGCGTACATGTTTATTAACGTAATAAACAACACGACAAAACAACAAAGGAAACGAAACGTGAAGTCCAAGGTAGTACAGAACAACAAACCTTACACGGAACAAGATCCCACAACTAGACAGTGCCAATAGGCTGCCTAAGTATGGTCCCAATCAGAGACAACGAGCGACAGCTGCCCCTGATTGGGAACCACACCGGCCAACATAGAAATAGACATACTAGAATACAACATAGAAAAAGCACAACAAGGAATATACACACCCTGACTCAACATATAAGCGTCCCCTGAGTCAGGGCGTGACATGGTGCTTGACTAGCCCGGAAGAATCATAAAATGCAGCAAGCGTTTTCATTGGACAATTGAACTGATCATGTGACTTCAATGTCCGTATTTAAACTCCTTTTTGTTTTTGTGTTCCAGGCGGCCACCCACTGGAAGTGAATGCAGTCCAGAGGCATTGTGGATCCTCGTGTGCAGAGAGCTATTGGCGTCATTTGTTGAGAGCACATGGATAATTGAGCTGTTTGAGCTGTGGGGAACTTGAGAAAATGGACGCCTGACTCCAGGGCTGCACTACTTCCTGTGCCCCTTTCTGTTTGGTTGGTTGATTTGGGTATTTTAAACTGCATTGGCTGAAAGCAAATTGTGGAATGGGAAATGTGAGCGGTACCCTACCTGAGCCTCATGCCTTATTAAATATGTTGTTTTGCTTGAAACCATTGTTTGTTCTCTGCTTCACTCTGCCTGCTCAACCCAGATCCAAAAGTACCTGTCACTTTTCCACCTTGTAACATGTAGACCCATCCATTTCTCACAACAAGACAACAAAATGATTTGCTTGAATAAAAGACAACCATCTATGTTCATTTGTTTAAGTCTGCAGAGTCTATGATGCATAAAAAGCTACCATATTGACAATACAGTTGGGTTATGCGCCGTCTAACTTACATTGAAAGTCACCTGCCATCTATAAAAAAATGATGTTTCACATTTGGGAAACCCCTTGCTGCCTCCTAAAAATGCGTTCCTGTCCATTCTCTTTTCAGCCTCTATTTAGATTATGGAGAGGAAGTGAGCAGGAATTTGATGGAGGAAGTTGTCCTGAAGTGTAGTGACCCTTCAGTCTGGTGGGCCCCATTTTTCCAGAAGAGCTGAGCAGCAGTCTACTACAGCAGTCTACTTTAGTCAACTTCTTCATCAAGTGAAAGCCAATGTGGCCCTCACGTTGGTGGTGAGCAGAATTTATTTTCGGTCTGTAGTCTTTTACAAGGCTTTGTGGGAAGCTTCTAGTGGGGTTCAGAGCATACAAACATACAAATGGAAGCTCTGTCAAATCCCTTGTTTGTGGCATACGTTGGATTTGCACCACCAGACTCTTCTATGGCATTTGGGGTTGTTGCAAGACGTCTGAAATAAACTGAGCCACTGTGATGTCATCGTTCCTGAAAGTTATGAGCTCCGAAGCCACCTCTGTTAAATAATTTGTGCGCGTTTCATAGCATCATTCTAATGTTGCGGCGGGGGATCTCATGAAATATTTGGGGTGTTTGGCCTCACTTAGACTGATGTAAGGCGTCTAAGTGCCTTGGCGCGTGAAACAGGCCCTTCTGTTTCTGTCTCTCGCTCTCTACAGGGTCCAGTCTGAGGAAATTATGATTCACGTTTGCTTTCCAGGAAAACTGTTTTCAGTTGGTCACTAAGGGGGAAATTCTGACCCGAGTTAAGTGCAAGTAAAATCTCTTTTTATGCACTTTTCTCTCTACACCTAGTCTGACCTTGAATTTAAGCATGAGAATGCTACTCTGCCGCTTTTCGTCGATGAAATTTGGAAACCCAATCAATAGGCTTCTGTAGCCATGCGCAAATGAAAAATATATATATTTCAAGAGAAGCTATTTTTCCATCTTTGTAACATTGCAAAAATCCAAAACCACCTCTGTCTCAGTCCCCAGTATCTATGCTGCAATAGTCTATGTGCCAGGGGGCTAGGGTCAATCTGTCCTATCTGGTGTAACTATCCTGTCTTATCTGGTGTCCTGTGTGATCTTAAGTATGCTCTCTCTCTCTCTCTCTCTCTCTCTCTCTCTCTCTCTCTCTCTCTCTCTCTCTCTCTCTCTCTCTCTTTTATCTCTCTCTCTCTCTCTCTCTCTTTATCTCTCTCTCTCTCTCTCTCTCTCTCTTTCTCTCTCTCCCTCTCTCTCTCTTTATCTCTCTCTCTCTTTCTCTCTCCTCTCTCTCTCTCTTTATCTCTCTCTCTCTTTCTCTCTCCCTCTCTCTCTCTCTCTCTCTCTCTCTCTCTCTCTCTCTCTCTCTCTCTCTCTTTATCTCTCTCTCTCTTTCTCTCTCCCTCTCTCTCTCTCTTTATCTCTCTTTATCTCTCTCTCTCTCTCTCTCTCTCTCTCTCTCTCTCTCTCTCTCTCTCTCTCTCTCTCTCTCTCTCTCTCTCTCTCTCTCTCTCTCTCTCTCTCTCTTTATCTCTCTTTATCTCTCTTTATCTCTCTTTATCTCTCTTTCTCTCTCTCTCTCTCTCTCTCTCTCTCTCTCTCTCTCTCTCTCTCTCTCTCTCTCTCTCTCTCTCTCTCTCTCTCTCTCTCTCTCTCTCTCTCTCTCTCTCTCTCTCTCTCTCTCTCTCTCTCTCTCTCTCTCTCTCTCTCTCTCTCTCTCTCTCTCTCTCTCTCTCTCTCTCTCTCTCTCTCTCTCTTTCTCCCTCTCTCCCTTCTCTATAATGTTTTAATTATATGCACATTTTTAATGTGTTAAATATTAGCCACTATCGGTAGCCACAGTCAGTTATATCCACATACATATATAACTGTCACTACATCACTGGGGCCGAGCTATATATACAGTACCAGTCAAAAGTTTGGACACACCTACTCATTCAAGGGTTTTTCTTTATTTTTACTATTTCCTACATTGTAGAATAATAGTGAAGACATCAAAACTATGAAATAAGACATCTGGAATCATGTAGTAACCAAAATAGTGTTAAAAAAATCAAGGTATATTTTATATTTGAGATTCTTCAAAGTAGCCACCCTTTGCCTCTGTGACAGTTTTGCACACTCTTGGCATTCTGTCACGTCTCCTCCCGTTGCTCACCTCCGGCACTCTGATTCGCCGGTCTACTAAGCCACCTGTCTGAGCGCACCACCTCGGCAACACCGGAATGGAAACCCAGCGCACCCTAATCACCTCCAGCGCACCTGCACCTCATCATCTCATCACCACCCCTATATAGCGTCTTTATCGATGTCTTCTCTGCCTCCAAGGCTAAGTGTCTCCCTCCTCACAGGCCCTGGGACTGCGCCATTGAACTGCTGGAGGGACAACACCCCCCGAAGAGTCGCAATTACTCCCTCTCCATAGCGGAGACTGAGGCCATGGAGAAGTGTGTGGCGGAGACCCTGAAACAGGGGTTCATCAGACGCTCTACCTCTCCTGCCTCCGCCAACTTCTTCTTCGTGGCAAAAAAAAACGGAGGACTGAGGCCTTGCATTGACTACCGGGGGCTGAACGCAGTCACCACCAAGTACCGGTACCCCCTCCCTCTGGCAAGGTAAGCCAGAAATAATGTATCCCTGTGCCTTTTTCTCGAAAAAGCTTACCCACGCAGAGAGGAACTATGGAGTTGGAGACAGGGAGCTGTTGGCGGTGGTCCTCGCTCTGGAGGAATGGAGACACTGGCTGGAGGGCGCAGTCCATCCATTCAGGATTCTCACTGACCACTGGAATTTGGAGCACATACGGGCAGCGAAACGGAAGAACTCTCGTCAAGCCAGGTGGGCCCAATTTCTTACTCACATTCAGTCCTACCGCCCCCAGGATCCCAGAATGTGAAAGCTGACGCACTCTCCAGGATGCACCATACTGGAGAAAAGGAAGGACCTGGGGGGTCCTATCCTGCCTCCGTCTCTCATCGTGGCACCTGTAATTTGGGATGTGGACGAAGACATCCGCCTGGCGGCTCAGGAGGACCCAGCGCCCCTCCACCCTTATGGCAGGGCACTCCGTTATTATGCGCACCCTACATTCTCTCTAACAAAAATACTGGTGGCCCACCTTGGCTACTGATGTCTCCCGCTATATCAACTCCTGTTGTACAGTCACGTCTCCTCCCGTTGCTCCCCTCCGGCGCTCTGATTCACATTCTCTCAACCAGCTTCATGAGGTAGTCACCTGGAATGCATTTCAATTAACAGGTGTGCCTTCTTCAAAGTTAATTTGTGGAATTTATTTCCTTCTTAATGCATTTGAGCCAATCAGTTGTGTTGTGACAAGGTATGGGTGGTATACAGAAGATAGCACTATTTGGTAAAAGACCAAGTCCATATTATGGCAAGAACAGCTCAAATTAGCAAAGAGAAATGACAGTCCATCACTACTTTAAGATATTAAGGTCAGTCAATCCGGAAATGTTCAAGAACTTTTAAAGTTTCTTAAAGTGAAGTCACAAAAACCATCAAGCGCTATGATGAAACTGGCTCTCATGAGGACCGCCACATGAAAAGAAGACCGAGAGTTACCTCTGCTGCAGAGGATAAGTTAATTAAAGTTAACTGCACCTCACATTGCAGCCCAAATAAATGCTTCACAGAGTTCAAGTAACAGACACATCTCAACATCAACTTTTCAGAGGAGACTGCGTGAATCAGGCCTCTGGATAAGAGCGTCTGCTAAATGACGACAATGTAAAAATGGTCCAATTGCTGCAAAGAAACCACTACTAAAGGACACCAATAAGAAGAAGAGACTTGGAAGAAGAAGAAACCCGAGCAGTGGACATTAAACCGGTTGAAATCTGTCCTTTGGTCTGATGTGTCCAAATTTGAGTTTTGATGTCGTCACTATTATTCTACAATGTAGAAAATAGTACAAATAAAGAAAAACCCTTGAATGAGTAGGTGTCCAAACTTTTGACTTGTGCTGTATATACAGTGGGGAGAACAAGTATTTGATACACTGCCGATTTTGCAGGTTTTCCTACTTACAAAGCATGTAGAGGTCTGTAATTTTTATCATAGGTACACTTCAACTGTAAGAGACGGAATCTAATACAACAATCCAGAAAATCACATTGTATGATTTTTAAGTAATTAATTTGCATTTTATTGCATGACATAAGTATTTGATCACCTACCAACCAGTAAGATTTCCGGCTCTCACAGACCTGTTCGTTTTACTTTAAGAAGCTCTCCTGTTCTCCACTCATTACCTGTATTAACTGCACCTGTTTGAACTTGTTACCTGTATAAAAGACACCTGTCCACACACTCAATCAAACAGACTCCAACCTCTCCACATGGCCAAGACCAGAGAGCTGTGTAAGGACATCAGGGATAAAATTGTAGAACTGCACAAGGCTGGGATGGGCTACAGGACAATAGGCAAGCAGCTTGGTGAGAAGGCAACAACTGTTGGCGCAATTATTAGAAAATGGAAGAAGTTCAAGATGACGGTCAATCACCCTCGGTCTGGGGCTCCATGCAAGATCTCACCTCGTGGGCCATCAATGATCTACACGGCAGGACCTGGTCAATGACCTGAAGAGAGCTGGGACCACAGTCTCAAAGAAAACCATTAGTAACACACTACGCCGTCATGGATTAAAATCCTGCAGCGCACGCAAGGTCCCCCTGCTCAAGCCAGCGCATGTCCAGGCCCGTCTGAAGTTTGCCAATGACCATCTGGATGATCCAGAGGAGGAAGGGGAGAAGGTCATGTGGTCTGATGAGACAAAAATATAGCTTTTTGGTCTAAACTCCACTCGCCGTGTTTGGAGGAAGAAGAAGGATGAGTACAACCCCAAGAACACCATCCCAACCGTGAAGCATGGAGGTGGAAACATCATTCCCTGGGGATGCTTTTCTGTAAAGGGGACAGGACGACTGCACCGTATTGAGGGGAGGATGGATGGGGCCATGTATCGCGAGATCTTGGCCAACAACCTCCTTCCCTCAGTAAGAGCATTGAAGATGGGTCGTGGCTGGGTCTTCCAGCATGACAACGACCCGAAACACACAGCCAGGGCAACTAAGGAGTGGCTCCGTAAGAAACATCTCAAGGTCCTGGAGTGGCCTAGGCAGTCTCCAGACCTGAACCCAATAGAAAATATTTGGAGGGAGCTGAAAGTCCGTATTGCCCAGCGACAGCCCTGAAACCTGAAGGATCTGGAGAAGGTCTGTATGGAGGAGTAGGCTAAAATCCCTGCTGCAGTGTGTGCAAACCTGATCAAGACCTACAGGAAACATATTATCTCTGTAATTGCAAACAAAGGTTTCTGTACCAAATATTAAGTTCTGCTTTTCTGATGTATCAAATACTTATGTCATGCAATAAAATGCAAATTAATTACTTTAAAATCATACAATGTGATTTTCTGGATTTTTGTTTTAGATTCCGTCTCTCACAGTTGAAGTGTACCTATGATAAAAATTACAGACCTCTACATGCTTTGTAAGTAGGAAAACCTGCAAAATCAGCAGTGTATCAAATACTTGTTCTCCCCACTGTATATGTATATCATGCGGTGTAAAAGGAATGCCCAGAAAATTGTTATAGACTCCAGCCACCGAAACCATTACATTTTTACAATTTAGTCATTTAGCAGACGCTCTTATCCAGAGCGACTTACAGTTAGTGAGTGCATACATTTTCAAACCATGGACTCTTATCTCTGCTTCCGCATGGCATACGGTACCGGTGCATCAACCGTCTCCTGAACAGCTTCTATCCCCAAGCCATAAACCTGTTAATTAGCTAACATAATGGCTATGCGGACTATCTGCATTGACCCTATTTTATTTGTATTTCAATGCATATATCCTGATGCCTATTCGCCTTAACCCTATACATATCTAACCCTACCACTCCACTATCCCTGCACATTGTAATAATGGTAGTGGCACTGACCCTGTATAAAACTTAATTTCTTTCTCATGTTATTCTTATTTCTATTTCTCGCATGGTTTTGTTCTACTTGACTTTTTATATTATAGTATCTACTGATATATTTATAATTATATGATAATATAAATGTATAGTACAACTGATATTGATTACTGCATTGTTGGGAAAGAGCAAGCCAGAAAGGCATTTCACTGTACTTGACAGATTTAAAACTAGTTTCCTTACATTTTGCATCATTCCATTACATCATTAGTTTACCTTTCTTTCCTCTGTCACATTTGTGTGGTTGTTCCTGAGGATCACTAGCAATAGTGGTGGATCGTATTAGGCTAACGTAGTACAGGTTGTGCAATAACTTGTAGCCTATTGGAATCATTATGGAGCGCATAACCATAAGTGGCAGTTTAAGCCTGGAGCGACGACTGAACTGTTGTCATCACAGTTCCATGACTAGTGAGGATTATTAGATTTATAGGACTACTGATCAAGTACTGTTGAACACTTTTCTCACCTTCCAATATTTCATGGATTGAACAATTAAATATGACAACTTTCAGGATGCATCAAACCACTAAATTGTTTTTTCACCAATATATTTTGTGCATAACAGCTCTCTAAACGTTTTATTATTATTCATAAATACTTTCCTAACCCTAAATAATATACAAGATCAGAGTATTTTTAAATCGACCAAATGGTGCTGAAAAGGACACAAATATACCCTGAACAAAATAGAAATGCAACATGCCACAAATTCAAAGATTTTCATGAGTTACAGTTCAGGAAATGGGTCAATTTAAATAAATTCAATAGGCCCTTATCCATGGACTTCACATGACTGTGAATACAGATATACATCTGTTGGTCACAGATACCTTTAAAAAAAGTAGGGGCGTGGATCAGAAAACCAGTCAGTATCTGGTGTGACCACCATTTGCCTCAAGCAGCACGACACATCTCCTTCGAATAGAGTTGATCAGGCTGTTGATTATGGCCTGTGGAATGTTGTCCCACTCCTCTTCAATGGCTGTGTGAAATTGCTGGATATTGGCGGGAACTGGAACATGCTGTCGTACACATCAATCCAGAGCATCCCAAATTTGCTCAATGGGTGACATGTCTGGTGTGTATGCAGGCCATGGAAAAACTGGGACATTTTCAGCTTCCGGGAATTGTGTACAGATCCTTTGAGATTTGTGATGGAGTGCTGCATCAGATGACCTGGCCTCCACAATCACCCAAACTCAACCCAATTGAGATGGTTTGGGATGAATTGGTCCGCAGAGTGAAGGAAAATCAGTGCTCAGCATATGTGGGAACTCCTTCAAGACTGTTGGAAAAGCATTCCAGGTGAAGCTGGTTGAGAGAATGTCAAGAGTGTGCAAAGCTGTCATCAAGGCAAAGGGTGGCTACTTTGAAGAATCTAAAATCTAAATATATTTGGATTTGTTTAACACTTTTTTGGTTACTACATGATTCCATATGCAACATGGGGCCGTGCATTATCATGCTGAAACATGAGGTGATGGTGGTGGATGAATGGCACGACAATGGGCCTCAGGATCTCATCACAGCACCTCTGTGCATTCAAATTGCCGTCGATAAAATGGAATCTGGGGCACTCTATTCACAACACTGACATCAGCAAACCGCTTACCCACATGACGCAATACGTCTACCATCTGCCCGGTACAGTTGAAACCGGGATTCATCTGTGAAGAGCACACTTTTCCAGCGTGCCAGTGGCCATTAAAGGTGAGCATTTACCCACTCAATTCGATTACGACACCAAACTGCAGTCAGGTCAAGACACTGGTGAGGACGACGAGCACGCAGATGAGCTTCCGCAGATGGGCTTCCCTGAGACGGTTTCTGACTGTTTGTGCATAAATTATTTAGTTGTGCAAACCCACAGTTTCATCAGCTGTCCGGGTGGCTGGTCTCAGACGATCACACAGGTGAAGAAGCTGGATGTGGAGGTCCTGGGCTGGCGTGATTACACGTGGTCTGCAGTTGTGAGGCCTTTGGACGTACTGCTAAATTCTCTAAAGTGACGTTGGTAGAGATATTAACATAAAATTATCTTGCAACAGCTCTGGTGGATATTCCTGCAGTCAGCATGCCAATTGCACACTCCCTTAAAACTTGAGACATCTGTGGCATTGTGATGTGTGACACAACTGCACATTTAAGAATGGCCTTTTATTGTCCCCAGCACAAGGTGCACCTGTGTAATGATCATGCTGTTCAATCAGCTTCTTGATATGCCACACCTGTCAGGTGGATGGATTATCTTGGTAAAGGAGAAATGCTCACTAACAGGGATGTAAACAAATTTGTGCACAACATTTTAGAGAAATAAGCTTTTTTGTGCATATGGAAAATGTCTGGGATCTTTTATTTCAGCTCATGAAACACGGGACTAACACTTTACAAGTTTATATATCTATATTTTTTTCAGTGTACGTGTATTTACATGGCTTTCTTCCATTGATCCCTAATATTCTGAACCGTTCTCTCCATACACTGTATTCTAGTGAGTCTGTCGAGAAAATTCAAATGAAAGGTGTACCAAATTTAAAGGGACGGCTTTAGATAAATGCACTGAAAACCCTATTGAATGAAAACGCCACGAGGAATTCTGTTTGCCAGAAAGTGGGATTGTTTTCAGATGATTATTTTAATTTATTCAGCACAAGCAAGTAAAGCATGCCTCCAAAGCCCATAAGGTCAGTCTGAATATCAACTGCTGAGAAGTGCATGGGAAAGGGTCTGAATTGGGTCCTAACTGCACAGCTGTTCATAATGACAGCACAAACACAGTTGGTGATTTTGGCCAGAAATGAAATATGATGTTTTGTGTCCAAGAGATGTATTAACAGTCGATTTCAAAAAAAACATTAGGTATAGACACTCAACTCAAATATACCCTGGTGGGTCATATTCATTTAAGCATGCACATGAGTGTACACACATTAACATATTATTACAACAGCTGTGGAATGGAACATTTTTGAAATAATATCAAACATGAACTTAAGAGTTGTTCTGTTCCATTTCTTTTCATCTCTTTTTAATGGGGTTTTCTTCTCTGAAAATGTCAAGGGTGTCTTTCCTGGATGCAAGAGCCAACCTCACAGGAATAGTTTGGCGAAATCAATTTTGTTATTAATTAATAATAATATTTACACTAATAAACACAGATGGAATCCATTTTGGGTGATCTGGAACTCACATTATCAACCTGATGATGTACTGACGTATTTGTGTGTGTGTGTGTGTGTGTGGGGGGGGTCTGTGTTAGTGTGTCAGTGCATTAGTGTATTCTTCAAAGATTTCAGAAGATTTAAATCATTCATGAAAGCATTTTTCTGCATGTATGATTGATGTGTCACTGATCTGAATTATTTAGTATTTCAAAGTAATATTGTTGAAAACAATGAAATTCTTAGTTCTTAGAATGGTAGTTCCTTTTGAGCAGTACTTGGCTTCACACAAACATTTAAATAGTACAGTGTGTTCAGTAATGATGGTTTGAGGCCTTCAGTGAAGCTCAGTCTTAGCATTCCTAGAAATTGTTTTATTTTGAACATCTTCCATTCATGACTCTAGATTAGGAGATACTGAGAAACCAAACATGCATATTTTCCCCAGAACCCGGCAACATTCCCGTAAAGTGTATTTATAGAGAACAGTAATATCGTCTTAATTCCACTCACAGAATATGAGTCATATTATCTCTATGTCTGGAGAGCCCAATGATTTCAACCGACCGTTTGTGTTGAAACCTAAATGATGCTTATCTCCACCTCCATTCATAGTCCAGTAAAATCAACAGCGTTGAAAGACCAGATGTATTTTTTTCAATTTAAAAACAATAAAAATAAACAAAGTCCTAGAGCACGTCTTTATTTAACAACCAGTGCTAAAGATAACTTCTGCCTGAACCAAAACATGACAGAAAAAACTTTTGTCATCCAGTGTGGTTTCCTTAATCAGTGGGCTGTTGCTGCTATGGAGGCCAGGTCTGCTGTGTGTGTGTGTGTGTGTGTGTGTGTGTGTGTGTGTGTGTGTTTGTGTGTGTGTTTGTGCGTGTGTGTGTGTTTGTGCATGTGCACACGTGTCGCTGCACGTTGGCCAGGTGTCGACTACCTAACATACGTACCTCAATTTCAGTTTCACCTCGTCTCACTGAGCAGCAGTAGACATAGACGTGTTAGTTCATGCTCAAATACGAATGAATATTTTATTCAGTTGGCGACCCGTTCCTTAAGGGATAAATTGACACATTCAACAAATATTACAATGATGTTTACAACTAGTCCTCCGGTGTACTGCACATTGCACACAACACACAAAGAATGACAAATATCAACATGATAATAAATATATGTTATCCAAGAAATTACAATAACCTTCAAGCAGCAAAAACTAAAAAAACAAAATAAATACAAATGAATTAATACATATAAATGGAAAAAAATGTAATTTCAACCCGGTCGGGCACAAGAAAGAATTCAAGCGTGAAAGACATATACAGTACAGGCCTACGTCTAGCCTTTTACTTTTATTTCAGGCTTTATAAAAAAAAATCTGCATACAATTGACACATAATTTAGTGTGTATCGTGGTAAAAAGGGCAATAGAGGCTTAAGTGAATTTTCACTCTCTACCTCTTCGAGGTCACAGAAATTACAAAGCCTCTCCATTTCATCACAATACAATCCTGTTTCAATGTCCCTGATCTACACAGAGTGATCTCCTGCTTTAAGGTAGGTTGTACATAACATATCTCTCTAACGTAGGTTGTACACAACATACACTACCTGTCAAAAGTTTTAGAACACCCACTCATTCAAGGGTTTTTCTATATTTTTTATATTTTCTACTTTGTAGAATAATAGTGAAGACATCAAAACTATGAAATAACACATATGGAATCATGTAGTAACCATAAAAGTGTTAAACAAATCAAAATATATTTTATATTTGAATTTCTTCAAATAGCCACCCTTTCCCTTGATGACAGCTTTGCACAATCTTGGCATTCTCTCAACCAGCTTCCCCTGGAATGCTTTTCCAACAGTCTTGAAGGAGTTCCCACATATGCTGAGCACTTGTTGGCTGCTTTTTCTTCACTCTGCCGTCCAACTCATCCCAAACCATCTCAATTTGCTTGAGGACGGGGGATTGTGGAGGCCAGGTCATCTGATGCAGCACTCCATCACTCTCCTTCTTGGTAAAATAGCCCTTACAAAGCCTAGAGGTGTGTTGGGTCATTGTCCTGTTGAAAAACAAATGATAGCCCCACTAAGCGCAAACCAGATGGATGGCGTATCGCTGCAGAATGCTGTGGTAGCCATGCTGGTTAAGTGTGTCTTGAATTCTAAATATATCACAGACAGTGTCACCAGTAAAGCACCCCCACACCATAACACCTCCTCCTCCATGCTTTACGGTGGGAAATACACATGCAGAGATCATCCGTTCACCCACACCGCGTCTCACAAAGACACGGCGGTTGGAAACTAAAATCTCGAATTTGGACTCCAGACCAAAGGACACATTTCGACCGGTCTAATGTCCATTGCTCGTGTTTCTTGGCCCAAGCCAGTCCCTTCTTCTTATTGGTGTCCTTTAGTAGTGTTTTGTTTGCAGCAATTTGAACATGAAGGCCTGATTCACACAGTCTCATCTGAACAGTTGTGTCTGTTATTTGAACTCTGTGAAGCATTTATTTGGGCTGCAATTTCTGAGGCTGGTACTCTAATGAACTTATCCTCTGCAGCAGAGGTAATTCTGGGTCTTCCATTCCTGTGGCAGTCCTCATGAAAGCCAGTTTCATCGTTGCGCTTGATGGTTTTTGCGACTGCACTTGAAGAAACTTTCAAAGTTCTTGAAATGTTCCGGAGCGACCCACTAGGTGTCATCCTCCGACAACCTTAGGCATCTCATCACTCACAGTCGGGACTAATTCTCTGCCTATTGGTGTCACCTGTGTCTATCGGTTCACCTGTGTATTTATGCCCTCACTTCCCTGTGTTCCCTTGCTCAGTTTTCTCTGCTAGTTTCTCTATGTCCAGCAGTACTACTCAGTGTCTGATTGGAGACCTATGTACAGGTACTTGAGAAGTGTTCTCCCTGTTTCGTTATTTGTTTCAGTCTTAGGAAATATTTTGTATTTTGGCGGTCACCCGGTTTTTGGAGATTTATTTGCTCCGCCTTTTTTAAATCCTGATAAGTCTGTTATTTTGTATTTTGATTTCGGGTCCACCAGTAAAGATCCTTGTTTCACCATCTCTGCATACTGCCTACTGTATATCCTGCACCGCACCTGGGTCACACCTCACCCCAAACCTTACACCATCCATCTCACCTCACAGGGTTCCCAGGGCATGTCCCCAGTTCTTGCTAGAATAGGAGCAAACTTTTATGTTATAATACAGTACATCTAGACATTACACATGTACAACATTCCAGAATTTGATAGGAGAGGTTGTCCTTTCAACTCTAATAGCAATTGGTCTGAGTTAGAAAGCAGAGACTCTGCAGTGTTCTCACTGTATCAGATAGATTGGGTCTCTAGGGACGTAACAGGACCAGCTATTGGTGTAACTAGAACCAGGATCATATCAGAACCAAGAAGCAGAACTAGACAATTATATTTCCTTATTTAATAATGTAACATGATGTAATCATTTGCAATCTTACAAATTATAATGCAGCTCACAGTCCTTACAGATCTACAACATCCTCTACCACATTGTGGAGTAAGAGCTACCTGTCTAACAGAACACAGAGGATTTTCATTAATGGAAGCCTCTCTAATGTAAACCAGGTCGAGTTTGGCATACCTCAAGGCAGCTGTCTTGGTCCTTTACTTTTTTCAATCTTTACTAATGACCTATCACTAGCCTTGAGTAAATCCAGTGTGTCTATGTATGCTGATGAGTCAACATTATACACGTCAGATACCACAGCTAGTGAAATAACTGCAACCGTTAACAAAGAGCTGCATTCAGTCTTAGAATGGGTGGCTATTAATGAGCTAGTCCTAAATATATAAAAAACAAAAAGCATTTTATTTGGGACAAATCATTCACTAAACCCTAAACATCATCTAAATATTGTAATGAATAATATGGCAATTGAGCAAGTTGAGGAGACTAAACTGCTTGGTGTAACCCTGGATTGTAAAGTGACATGGTCAAAACATATTGAGGCAACAGTAGCTGATATGGGGAGAGGTCTGTCCATGATAAAGTGCTGCTCTGCTTTCTTAACATCACAATCAACCAAACAAGCCCTACAGGCCCTAGTTTTATCACACCTGGACTACTGCCCAGTTATATAGTCAAGTGCTGCTACAGTTAGCCCAGAACAGAGCAGCAATGCTGGCCCTTACATGTACATGGAGGGCTAATATCAAAAACATGCATGTCAAGGAGAGATTGACTGCATCACTACTTGGCTTTGTTAGAGGTATTGACGTGTTGTAAGCACCGGACTGTCTGTGCAAACAGCTAGCGCACAGCTAAGACATCCATACATACCCCACAAGACATGCCACCAGGAGTCTCTTCAAAGTCCCAAAGTCCACAATAGACTGTGGGAAATGTACAGCACTACATAGAGTCATGACTACATGGAACTCTCTTCCACATCAGGTAACTCAAGCTAACAATCAAATCTGATTTAAAAAACAGAGAAAACAACACCACACGGCACAACGTGGACTGTGAAGAGACACACACACACACACACTACACACACTGTTGTAATATTTTATTGTTGTGATATTGTACATTTTATATTGTACATGTGTAATGGTGGAGCAGTGTAAATGTATATAGTGCACAATGTCTTATGTCATGTGTTGTGTTATTTATGATGTAGACTATTGTTTTGTTTAAATATCTTACAATGAAACCACATGCTTCAACCAAGATCAAATTCATATTATTATGATCCCATGACATGTTGGATTATATATTGATGACATTTGGATGATATGTTGCCTTTCAGTTTCTTTAAAAAAAGAAGGGTGTAGACTAGACTAACTAGTTCTTCAGTGATGTTGATCCCTTTGAGCCACAAGCTGTCAAAGTTGGCACATCCATTCCATTCCTATTGTAGTCATTAACCTTGGTCAAAGGGTGGAGGAAGGATATCTTCCTCACATAAAACTTGGCCCATATCAGTGAATACATGAGTAGCAGATCGGACATGCATCCACATTTAGCCCAGATCACCTTATTAGCCTCTGTGTGGACTCTGGAGGCCCAGTTCAAAGCCTCCATGACCACTCAATGGACAGCAGACAGTTCAGCTCCAATTGGGACTCTTCCCATGTCCATGGAGGTAGAGAGGGAAAATTGACATAGAAAGGCTCTCCCAATCACCCACTATACCATCACAATATAAACATACTAAACTAGTGTGAAACATATCAAAGAAACAAGATACACTTCACTTGTTTATAACGACGACATGTCTTTCACTTGTTTATAACGACAACATGTCTTTCACTTGTTTATAACAACGACATGTCTTTCACTCATGCTCTTTTACTGTTCCACTGGGGCACTATTTAACAACAAGACAGGACTTCATAAAGCTTTTACTGTTCCACTGGGGCACTATTTAACAACAAGACAGGACTTCATAAAGCTTTTACTGTTCCACTGGGGCACTATTTAACAACAAGACAGGACTTCATAAAGCTTTTACTGTTCCACTGGGGCACTATTTAACAACAAGACAGGACTTCATAAAGCTTTTACTGTTCCACTGGGGCACTATTTAACAACAAGACAGGACTTCATAAAGCTTTTTACCGTTCCACTGGGGCACTATTTAACAACAAGACAGGACTTCATAAAGCTTTTACCGTTCCACTGGGGCACTATTTAACAACAAGACAGGACTTCATAAAGCTTTTACCGTTCCACTGGGGCACTATTTAACAACAAGACAGGACTTCATAAAGCTTTTACCGTTCCACTGGGGCACTATTTAACAACAAGACAGGACTTCATAAAGCTTTTACCGTTCCACTGGGGCACTATTTAACAACAAGACAGGACTTCATAAAGCTTTTACCGTTCCACTGGGGCACTATTTAACAACAAGACAGGACTTCATAAAGCTTTTACTGTTCCACTGGGGCACTATTTAACAACAAGACAGGACTTCATAAAGCTTGGGTGCCATTCCACCGAGCTGCCCTGTTACCATGCCAACTTTTGAATACTACAAATGGAAACCCGCACTTGCCTTATTAATCACAAGGAATGCACTCTCGGAGCCCTCTCCAAAGCACGAGTGCTGAAAAGTATGCTGTTTTGAAGCCACAAGGCATGCAGAGTGTTTGTTCTCGGCCTACTGTGCACCTATGCTCCGGTTTCGGGCCTGAGCCAAACTATCAGTGCCGACTTGTTGGAGATTGGAGAGCCACGTAGAAGCAATGCCACTTTTATTAAAAGGAGGGAGGGAACACGTAAGTGGGGGAGAGAGTGGAGACAGGGATTTGGGAGAGGCCGTTGAACTGTACAGAGTGCCAGTGTCTGCCATGTACATTCTGTGGGGGAGTGCAATTCACACACACAGACACGCACACACACACGCACACACACACACACACACACACAGCCCCCAACCACCAACACCACGATAAACAGCCCACCGGGTTTGATTTTGTTTGCCACCCAAAACTCTGAGACGAGAGATAAGCGTGCAGACCCTAGCCGTGACCCAGAGGGTATCTCAGGAGGAGTTAGGATTTGCAACAAACACATTCCCAATTCACACATGCGTATTAATACACACTTGTGTGAAATAGGACAAATATAAGCACCCACCAAATTATTATTATTATTATTATTATTATTATTATTATTATTATTATTATTATTATTATATATAAACATCTGTGGGTAAGTAAAACCATATGGAAGTTGAGATACATATTTGCAGCTTTATAGTTTTTATAAATACAAGAGGTGTTTGAGAGAGATGGAGGTATGTGGGACATTGTTAGTTAAAGAATCCACCTTAAGCATTAAAGGTGCCCTATGCAGAAATCGCTCCACCATTTCCTGGTTGCTGAAATTCTAATAATTCGCCTAATTTCAGGTTATGTGACAAAACAAGCAAGTATAGTGTAGAGCAGGGTTCTTCAATTCCGGTCCTGGAGGGCCGAAACACTTCTGTTTTTTATTTCTACCTGGTAGTTAATTGCACTTACCTGGTGTCCCAGGTCTGAATTAGCCCCTGATTAGAAGGAGAGGATGAAAAACAGAGGTGTTTCGGCCCTCCAGGACCAGAATTGAAGAACCCTGGTGTAGAGAATCATTGTACCATATAAACCGCTGTGAAATATATTATCCATAACCAAAAATATTGTATTTTCAGCTGAAAGTAAAAGTAGCAGAAACTAAACTTAAGACCGGGAAGCATAGAAATAGTGCACATAGAACAGATCTACCGCTTCTTAGACTTGCTTTCAATGAGAATGACAGGTCTATAACTTCCATTTCTATGTGAATTTGGACGGGTCACCCAAAAAGTTACATATTGCAGCTTTAAGTAAGCTGTGTAATGGAGGTCTTACTTACAAAGAGAAATAACCAGAAAAATGAATAACACCACAACTCAAATGAGAAAGGTTCAAATGGTGAGCGCATAGTTGGTAATTAACTTCAGCTTAGTTGGTAATTAACTTCAGCTTAGTTGGTAATTAACTTCAGCTTAGTTGGTAATTAACTTCAGCTTAGTTGGTAATTAACTTCAGCTTAGTTGGTAATTAACTTCAGTTGCACTTGATGACTTATTAATGAAGGAGATCAATGACAAGAGACAAATACGCATGCAGGCGTGTGTACACACACACACACACACACACACACACACACACACACACACACACACACACATGCACAGACATCAACTCACACAAATAACATTCTGTTTTATGCTGGTTGCTATAGACAGGGACATTTTGTGGGTATATTAAATCATTGATTGGTGAAAGTAGAGGATACCACTGGCGTCATCCCTCAGATGTTTTTAGATGAGCAATGCCTTGGGTGTCACTGGAAACTGCATTACCGCACTGGTTAGCAGTGGTGTAAAGTACTGAAGTAAAAATACTTTAAAGTCCTACTTAAGTCGTTTTTTGCGGTATCTGTACTTTTCTTTACTATTTATAATTTTGCCAACTTTTACTTCACTACATTCCTAAAGAAAATAATTTTTACTCCATACATTTTCCCTGACACCCAAAAGTACTTGTTACATTTTGACAGGAAAATGGTCCAATTCACACACTTATCAAGAGAACATCCCTGGTCATCCCTACTGCCTCTAATCTGGCGGTCTCACTAAACACAAATGCTCTGTTTGTAAATGAATGTCTTAGTGTTGGAGTGTGCCCCTGGCTATCCGTAAATGTACACACAAAAAATACATATTGTGCCGTCTGGTCTGCTTAATATAAGGAATTTGAAATGATTCATACTTTTACTTTTGATAATTAAGTATATTTTAGCAATTCCATTTACTTTTGATACTTATATTTAAAAGCAATACTTTTAGACTTTAACTCAAGTAGTATTTTACTTGAGTCGTTTTCTATTAAGGTATCTTTACTTTTACTCAAGTATGACAATTGAGTACTTTTTCCACCACTGCTGGTTAGTGTGTGTGCTGGCAATCTCAACGCTGTGCGTTACAGGGAAGACATCCTCCTCCCTCATGTGGTACCCTTCCTGCATGCTCATCCTGACATGACTCTCCAGCATGACAATGCCACCAGCCTTACTGCTCGTTCTGTGCGTGATTTCCTGCAAGACAGGAATGTCAGTGTTCTGCCATGGCCAGCGAAGAGCCCGGATCTCAATGCCGTTGAGTATGTCTGGGACCTGTTGGATCGGAGAGTGAGGGCTAGGGCCATTCCCCCCAGAAATGTCCGGGAACTTGCAGGTGCCTTGGTGGAAGTGGGGTAACATCTCACAGCAAGAACTGGCAAATCTGGTGCAATCCATGAGGAGATGCACTGCAGTACTTAATGCAGCTGGTGGCCACACCAGATACTGACTTTTACCCCCCCCTTTGTTCAGGGACACATTATTCAATTTCTGTTAGTCATATGTCTGTGGAACTTGTTCAGTTTATGTCTCAGTTGTTGAATCTTGTTATGTTCATACAAATATTTACACAAGTTTGCTGAAAATAAACGCAGTTGACAGTGAGAGGACGTTTCTTTTTTTGCTGAGTTTTATTTGTTTTGTACGGTTTTCATTTAGAGTGAATATCATCTACCTGCTGTTTTGTTCAGGTTAACATCCTGAATAAGATGCATGCACCAATCAAATCTCAGGCCGGTATTCAATCATTTGCAAATAGGGGGTTTTCCGGGTAGTGCATTTAGAAGTGCATTTGATTTTCACAGCAGCGCGTTTCGCAAGGAGGAAGTTGATACATTTAAAAGTTGTTTATGTGGTTGCGTGCGCTGGGTGAATTCTCAGCCAGGTTTGCCATAAGAACTGAGTGGGCCATGCCACCAGACTGCAAGTTTCTAAGCCTGTTTTACTGCACATAAACAAAACGAGAGTGCCAGTAGAAACCAACGGGGAACACATATTATTTGTATTTTCTTAATTTGATAGTTATTATTTATCAGATTCAAAACACAAAGTTGGGTCACGCTAGCCATTGTGCTGTCACGTGGGTGTCTTAAAGTGGTGCATTCCCTGGTTGCCATAGAGATGACCATTATTCATCATTGGAAGGAGACATCATTGGACAAAACTTTGAGGTTGAATGGAGCTTGGATTTTGAAACAGTCCCAGAGAGACAGAAACTATTTCTGGAAGCCTAAATCTAGAACCATCATGATGTTCTTGGGAGCAGGAAGATTTAACAACACACAAACAAACATGTAACCTGGGTGCCTGATGTCAATTAGTATTTTGTTCTTGGGGATTTTCATGATATGCACACACTCACGCCCCCATTCTTACAATAAGTACCATTCCATTCACAAACCTTTTCCAGATAATTGCCATTTAGTTATTTACCAGTCTAGACAGTACGAACACAGAAACTGTCAGGGTTGAGTGTAGAGGTGGTGTAGAATCAGGCGCAGGACACACAGAGGTTACGAACAGCGTCTTTAGTAAAGTCCAAAATGAGCCAAACACGGCAACAGGCTACAGGCGAACTTTACGCACAACAGTAAAGTATGCTAAGGCGCACAAAGTGCGGAACTCTCTCTCAAAACACAAAATACAGAGAGAACAGAAAATGTCGAACTAGCACACAACGTGACACGGAAACAATTACACACAACACCTGACCAAACTCAAGAGAACTAAATAGGACACCTAATAAACACTAATAAGGAACAGGTGTAGCAACACAGACAAAACCAATCAAATCAAATCAAAATCAAATCAAATTTTATTGGTCACATGCGCCGAATACAACAGGTGCAGACATTACAGTGAAATGCTTACTTACAGCCCTTAACCAACAGTGCATTTATTTTAAACAAAAAAAGTAAGAAATAAACAACAACAAAAAAAGTGTTGAGAAAAAAAGAGCAGAAGTAAAATAAAGTGACAGTAGGGAGGCTATATATACAGTAAAATAAAGTGACAGTAGGGAGGCTATATATACAGGGGGGTACCGTTGCAGAGTCAATGTGCGGGGGCACCGGCTAGTTGGGGTAGTTGAGGTAATATGTACATGTGGGTAGAGTTAAAGTGACTATGCATAAATACTTAACAGAGTAGCAGCAGCGTAAAAAGGAAAATCAAACATAGAAACATAGAACGGTGGCAGCTAGTACTCCGGAGACGACGACCGCCGAAGCCTGCCCGAACAAGGAGAAGGCGCAGCCTCGGCCGAAACCGTGACAGAAACTGCATGGTACACAACTCAAAGCTAAAACAATAGGTTTTAGGATCAAGACAAGTTCCTGCCTTAACTTTTTTCATATTGTTGTATCTAGACATGGTCACAAAAGCTCTCAACCTATAACCTATATACTTATTATGGACACAGTATGCTTTACTTTAGTTATCTTGTTGTTATTAGTTGTTGTTAGTTGTAATTAGTCCCATCCTTCAGCTCCATTCACCACTTCCCATCTATCTCTTAACACCATCCATATTGGATTTCTATTTGCCATATATTTTTCAACTGTACTGTGATGTTTTACAAAAGTTCTGAACCTTTCTATTCTCATTGTTTCTACAGGTTGTGAATTGAAAATAAACATTTTTGCTAAAAGTATTATTATATTATTGATCGATTGACTATGACTTTTCAGATCACCCAGTAGTGCTATCTGCAGGGTTAGCTCCAGGTAAATATTGCAATACTTTAGCCATTCCTGGACCTGTGTCCAAAAACAAGCTACAAATGGACAGTACCAAAACAAATGATCTAATGATTCTGTCTCTTCGCAGCAAAATCTTTATACCTTTTTTAAACATTTTGTTAAAAAATAATGTTTTTTTATCAATTAGTATATTTGAGTTTAACCAAAATATTTGTTGCATTATTTGTTCTGTTGTTTCTGGAGGATTAAATTGAAATTGCAACCAACTTTCTATGACTTGTTTTAGAAATAGTGATATTTGAGAGATGATTTCCTTTTCAAATAACTGAAAGTGAGAGGATGTAATCTGAATAAAGGGAAAAAGGCCATTCTTGAACATTGGGTGAGACAATCTTACTAATTTGCTAGAGAACCAGTTCGGATTGAAGTATAACTTTTGTATGACTGAAGCTTTTAGTGATAGGTCTAATGCTTTAATATTTAATAATTTCTGTCCTCCGAATTCATATTCATTATATAAATAGGCCCGTTTAATTTTGTCTGGCTTGCTGTTCCAAATAAAATGGAAAAATTTTTTCTCATATAATTTAAAAAACTGTTCGCTAGGCGTAGGCAAGACCGTACGCAAATAGGTCAACTGGGATAATACTAAAGAGTTAATCAGGGTGATTTTTCCACAAATTGACAGGTATGTACCTTTCCATGGTAGCAAGATCTTATCTATTTTTGCTAACTTTCTATTAAAATGTATTGGAGTGAGATCATTTATTTTTATTTGGGATATGTATTCCGAGTATATCCACCATCAGACCATTTTATTGGTAATGTAAAAATTGTATTTTGTAGTGACCCAATACGTAATATAGTACATTTATCATAATTTGGTTGTAATCCAGAGAGGTTTGAAAATGTATCTAGATCCTCTATGAGGCTGTGGAGGGATTCAAGTTGTGGATTTAAAAGAAAACATGAATCATCAGCGTACAATGACACCTTTGTTTTTAAACCCTGGATTTCAAATCCCTTCATATTATTGTTGGATTTGATTTTAATAACAATGAGTTCGATGGCCATAATAAATAGTTAGGCCGATATTGGACAACCTTGTTTCACTCCTCTTGAAAGTAAACAACAACAAAAAATTGAACTATAGAACATAAATATTATAATGCTGAGATCGCTTACAATTGAGAAATGGACACCCGTCCAGACTACACTAAATACACCTGTATGCCAAGACAAGTGAGCCTGCAGCTCAGCACCAGTAAATGAAACCGAACAATCAAACTCAAGGAGCATTTTGGCATTTTTCACACTTGGTGAACTCAAAGCGTAATTAGTGTGCTTAAAGTAAGCAAATATTGAGGGTATCATCAACCGCCATGTCTCTTTCACACCCAAGGCCAACCTTACATGAATGAGGTGCATGCTGGTACTGGATGACTAAATGACAACTGTGCGCAACGTGGACACAGACACAAAGAGTTAGGTGAGTGATGTAATGATCGTAATCTTTGATTATATCCGCTGTTGATGTACGTGTGATTGATTTTGTAAGGGATTTATCTCTTCAATCTATGATTGCATTATCAGCATGTTTATATTGAAATGTGAGTACACACAACAAAGGATGGCCTTATTTTCACAGTGCACAAATGGTAATGCGTAAATAAAAGTGGCGGTGTCAAGTAGGTCAAAAACTAGTATATTTTCAGAGCCTTTAATACCGCTTTGCCGATGCAGACTGCAGAGGATTTCTGTGGGTTTATAATGTAATGGTGCACAAGTCCATCATAACTGTCAACACTTTCGATGGATAACAGTGTGTTTATAGCTGACCGTACGGGATCAAAATCTTATGACTTGTGTTTGGCCCCTGACGTATTTAGTTGCATGCAACAATTAGCTGCACTGAATTCTGTAAGGCCTAGGATTTACACCCTCACCTCAAACCTCATCTGCAGTAATAATATATTATCTGAAGTACACATGTGCCTAGTTATGTCTGCTGCCTAACAGTAAGTAAAACCATAAAAACCATCCACTCAGAAATGAGTACTCCGCAAACCCTGACAGTTAGAGCAAGTAAAACCATGTGGAAGTTGAGATACGTACATATTTGCAGCTTTACAGTTTGTATTACTCTGCCATGGTATAAAAGCAACCCCTGGCAATTTATGCACTTAATGTGTTTTTCAATTGAAGCCAACAAAAGTGTATTTAGTTATGCTGAATGTTTTGCTACGTCAAAGTTTTGCCAGGGTATTTTAGGTTGATTAGCATTTTGCTTGTACTTGCTTTTGTATTTTGTTTGTTTAGCTCGTAGTTGCGAAATACTATCGCTGCTTTAGCGTTTGTCTAACAAAAGCCTAACATTATCAAACTGTCGTCAGTAGTCCCTTTCCATTACAACCTTGAATAAATTAACAAAAAATTTACAACCAAACTTCAAATAAACAACAGTCATGAATGTTGTTAATAAATCATCAGCTGTAGCATAGTACACTGAGCATACCAAACATTAGGAACACTTTCTTAATATTAAGTTGCATGTACTCCAGGGATGCTGGCCCATGTTGACTCCAGTGCTTCCCACAGTTGTGTCAAGTTGGCTGTATGTCCTTTGGGTGGTGGACCATTCTTGATACACACGGGAAACTGTTGAGTGTGAAAAACCCAGCAACGTTTGTCTTGCCCAATCACCCTCTGAATGGCACACATACACTATCCATGTCTCAATTTTCTCAATGCTTAAAAATCATTATTTAACCTGTCTCCTCCGCTTCATCGACACTGATTGAAGTGGACATCAATAAGGGATCATATCTTTCACCTGGATTCACCTGGTCAATCTATGTCATGGAAAGAGCAGGTGTTCCTAATGTTTTGAAACATTCAGTAGTTGACATTGAGATAGGCCAGCATATTGTAGCAAAGCAGTTGACATTGAGATAGCTCAGCATATTGTAGCAATCTGCAAGGCAGCACAGCTGGGTCTACAAAGAGAGCAGCCTTTCCACGTGACCTCTGTTACTCACACTTCAACACGCGCACACACACACACACACACACACATACACACCTGAAACCGCTCCATGCACAAGCACACACACACACACACACAAACACAAAGGGAAGACATAGTGAAAGGGCCATGCAGGCTTTCTCCCCCTCCTCCCAGCAATCCATCTCCGCTCGGTAGACAGCCCTTTTAACAGAGTGAGGGATGGTGTAACAAGGGAGTTAATCATGAAGTCTCTACCACTCAGGCCTCTTGTTAATACCAGGGCTTTGACTGTGGCCTCACCTTATCATGGTCATTCGTCCCTTCAGTGGTAGTGGTTATGGTTGAGATGTGGTGGTGGATGGGCTGGACAGCTGTGGCTGTGGCTGGATAACTGACTACCATGGGACAGGGGCATTACTTAGACCGGACACACAGAATACAGTCAAAAGTGGAAGAGTTATCTGTTCTTTCATCTGTGGGTGTTGGCGTTCTGCCTAAACCATACGTCTTCTGGAGTCAGCCACTTTATCCGCAGATCAATCACATCTCTTAACCAGCAGCCTTTTGGAAAGATCTGGGCCTGGGATTTTGTGAATACACTGGGTATTACAATTGGACATAGTGAATCCATCTGTCTTGAAAGCATTAGCTACACAATCGTAGGCTGAGATTGAAATTAGCCACAGCAAATTGTATTTTATTTGCAATGACTGCTGCTGAGTACGATAGGCTCTCAGTTAAAATTCTTCACCATTTTGAGATCCACTGGAACACAATGAACCAAACAGTGAAAACGACAGATCTCTCTTAAAACAAAAGCCAATAAATGTTGGGGTAAACTCTTTTTTGAAACATTCTGTTCTAAGGACTCATCGGTAAAACTTTCACATGGGAGCACAACATGAATTTGACGATCGTCCAAATTCTTCAGGAGAACAACGGAATACATTAAACACCTGTAGACTACATGCAAAATGAGGTTGTTTGTTTTACCACCCAATTGTTTTTTCAGAATGTTCCACCTTTTGGTCAATGTTATCTATGTAGTCCCAGTCCTTCGCTAAGTAGTTGAAATGTACGGTTCAGGGGTAAAGAAATCGAGGCAGAGTGACATACATCAGACTGTCCCTCTGATGCGACTAACCCCCCCCCCCCTCAACCACTATTGAAAGTTTTACTTCAAAGAGGTGCCTCTGATTGGCGATTCATATGCTGACATGATACGATAGACACACATGGAACTCATTCTGGCTGGTTTTTTGACGAGGTATAGTCACTGTGGTTGCACACATGAAAGAGCCAGAGCATTGGACAGTGTGTCAGCCCTGAGAATGGAGCTATTGGTTAAGTAGCCACTGTTACTCTGACATAACTTCGACCGTATTGGTTTTACTCTTTGGATGAAGACTGCTGGGCTACACTATGGCCGCTCATTGTTTGAGTCGGTCTGCTTTCACTTTGGCAAATGCAATCAGTCAACGTGGTAGCTGAACCTCTGAATATTTCATCCTGACTGATTAACAGAAACAGGCTTTTTTTGGAAGCATAGCGCATATTTTCTTTGATAATGGTTTGACGTGCGACTCAAACAGCGTCTCGTTCCATCTAGTTGATTTGACATAATAGTTGTTTTATTTTTAGGGATTGACATAATAGTCAAACAAATGTATTTCCGTTTGAGGCCTGGATGCAGCACTTATTCCACCCGGACCAGAGCCTCTGTGTTCCTGCTCCGTGTTACGATGCAGTGCATGCTCTCACGGATGAATCATTATGCTGGGTGTTTAGAGTCAAGTCTCAGTGCTGATGGGTGGAAGAAGCCTCTCACTCACACTCACACACACACACACAGCATTTGTCTGGTCTGACGTGTAGACAAGGAGCTGGCCCCGACTGGCCCGACGGGGTGTGTTTTGGGTTACGCACTCTCCACTCTTCTGAGTCATCGGTCATACCCCCTGGGAGGAGGTGTAAGGGAGTGCTTCTTTTGTCTAACGTTTGTCTTGGATGCACTACGCTGTAGTCCAGACGTCAGATACTATCAGGACAGCTGGTGGAGACTGACCAGCGCAGTTCCTGGAGGGAAGAGGGAGAACCAGCTTTGAACGTTCAGGGCGGATTTAGCTAGTTTGTCACCTCCCCTGTGTGTGGTGGAGGTGCTCCAAGAGGTTGTTACAGTAGATTTTTCCTCTGTGAAACAGAATCCCTTCGTTTATTTCAGAGTGCACATTTAATTAGTATGACACAATGACAGGGTGCCGAGGACGGAGCCAAGGGGCGCGCCCACACAGGGATTCCGGACATACCAGTGGTGTCGGGCGATAATATTTGACGGGCCCTGGAAAATCCTGGAGGCTAAGCTGTCAGCTTAGACACCACAAACAGGTTTCCCACCAACTAAGGAACAGAGGAACTCCCATTGGATCAGATTCTTTCCTGAGTGGTTTTCCCAAATCAATGTTATACCAGCTAATGAGGCCCAGACTTTTAAAATGTATATAACAAATAACAAAATACCTTGTGTAAACAAGGACATTTACTAAAGGCCCTACACTCAACAACATAATAATGTCAATCTTAACGACAATAACTCATCGGGCTGGACCCTATTCTTTCCATGGATTAGTAGGGTAAGAAATGAGACAAACTCTCTCCCACTTTCCCAGGCCTGTGAACCATGTAGACAGACAGACAAACAGTGTGTTCATACAGACGAACAGAGAGCGCGTGTGAAAATGACACTTCCCCCGAGCAGCCATCCCACAGCAGTCTCTCAAAGCCTGTGCCAGTGGAACCAGTATCCCCCCATCTCTTGGAGACGAGTCAAGTCTTCCTTGAAGTAAAGGGAGCCATGTTGTAAATGTATTATCTATAACAATAGACATTACAGGGTTTTGTCATGTTTGTGCAGAGGTTCACAAGGTCTTGACACCAAAATGGCGAAATACTAAATGAAGCTTTCATTGTTTTGCGATCCAAAAAAACACACAATTTGAATTATTTAAACCCCTGACATCCATGTACTGTGAGTACCTCCCTGGCATTTCTAAGCGTTTCTCATTAAATCGAGGCCCGCAGTTCCTTTGGAGGGGATGTAAGACCACAATTATTAGCAGACTAAGTGAATTATTGTTTAATGGCTATCAGACTTTTACCAGACTTTAACGATGCCGTGTATGCCACTGTCAGTAAAAGTTTTCTTCTGGGTGGGTGGTTGTACTGTTAGCGTAGTCAAGCATATCAAACCGGACCCCCTCCTATAATGCTCTGTGAATTAGTTATAATCTAAACATACAGTATGTTGATGTCATGTCCCTAAATGAAAGATATCTGTCAATAAAGTTATTGGTGTAAGGCACCTTCCACACACTAAAACATATAACTGTTTACATCAGTCAAAGAGATTGGAAGCATACAAACAGCCCCGTGGCCGTAGCAAGAAAGAGTTGAACATTCTCCTACAGACTTCACCTGGGCATGGTGTTAGACAAGCAGGTCTTACCCAGTCTTTCACACCTCTTCAACCTGATCGAGAGAGAGATAGAGAGAGAGCAAGAGACAGAGGGAAAGAGAGAAAGCGAAAGAGAGAGCGAGAGAGAGAGGGGGGGGGAGGGGGGGAGGGGGGGGGGGAGGGAGGGGAGAGAGAGAGAGAGAGAGAAAGCGAAAGAGAGAGCAAGAGAGAGAGAGAGAAAGGAAGAGAGAGAGAGAGAGAGAGAGAGAGAGAGAGAGAGAGAGAGAGAGAGAGAGAGAGAGAGAGAGAGAGAGAGAGAGAGAGAGAGAGAGAGAGAGAGAGAGAGAGAGAGAGAGAGAGAGAAACACCCATTATGATGATGACATCTTACGCTGGCCCTCCGTGGCCTGGAACCCTGGGAGTAGATGGCTTCACTTCCCCTCGCAGCCTGCGCATCCCTGTCTTTTCCCATCATGATGTCATCACAATGTCACCCACCATGAGCCCGCTCCTTTCAGGTCAGCTGGCAAACAATTGAAAAGAAAAACAGCAGGGAAAGGGAGGGGGACGACTGAAAACACAAACAGACAAGGAGGGAAAGAAAGAAAGAAAGAAAGAAAGAAAGAAAGAAAGAAAGAAAGAAAGAAAGAAAGAAAGAAAGAAAGAAAGAAAGAAAGAAAGAAAGAAAGAAAGAAAGAAAGAAAGAAAGAAAGAAAGAAAGAAAGAAAGAAAGAAAGAAAGAAAGAAAGAAAGAGTGGGTTATTTTCTCAAGGGTTTGTTTAAGAGAATAGGACACTCCTCTTGATGCTTTGATATGCCTGGGTCTTTCTTGTTGGGGTTTTGATGAGAGTCCAGCCCATGTCTCTCTTTGGTTGGGTTCTGTGAACTTTGAGATTACAGATACTGTTTGAGTTGCTATAAGGGGATGTCCTGAAAAGGAAAGCAAAGGGCTTATTGGATTTCGTCTTGCCGTATTTAGATTAAAGACAACTGCAAAGTTTAACTGGCCCTTTTCTCAACCTAAGAAAGTACTGTTTTCCTTAAAGTTGTATTATCTGCATATTACGAATTCTCATGTTAAGCATTTATCTAAAGTTCTTTCTATATGGCTATTTTATTTTTGAAAATGTTATATTTCAAATGTAATGGGAAAAGTATATTTCCGCAACTCTGGCTATTGCATAGAATGGCTCATTCAATTTTTACCTGAAATTGATAGGCTCATATCATGTATTATATAACTTGGAGTTACATGACTGGCAACAATTTAATGGTTGCTTCCCAAACTTACGCCATTATCTACCCAGACTTTATTACATGGAATCACAGAATATCTTAGGCTGTCTTATGCTGTTGCAAATCAAAGGCATTAAAGATCCTTCAATAAATGTTCCTTACTCCCATAAGACAAGCGAATATACTCCTGCATGACTGCACTGGGAGATTACTTATGGGTTTGGACATCAGATCCAGGAAACATATTGCACCCTTTGACCTAGCACACCTGGCAGAGGTTTAACTGAGGATATAACAACGGGCTTAGGCCTCCTCTGGATGAGACCTGCCTTTACGAGGCTTTCCACCAGCACCCTCTGTATCCCCTTGGATACATATTCTTCTGTAAGTCTACCCATGTTTGCTCTTGATTTAAGACACAAGGCTTGTTTGAAGACATTTGTATTTTTGTATTTATTAGGGATCCACATTAGCTGCTGCCAAGGCAGCAGCTACTCTTCTGGGGTCCAAACATATTAAAGCACTTACATTACATATAAAACAGAAGATAAAACAATAAATCGTATAACATTATTACACCACTACATATCTACATTACAAAATGTATAATACCACCATACAACAATATCACAATGTGTACGTATGACTGTGTCTGTACCTTTGTGTGTGTCTCTTCACAGTCCCCGTTGTTCCATAAGGTATATTTTTAAACTGTTTTTAAAAATCTGATTCCACTGCTTGCATCAGTTACCTGATGTGGAATAGAGTTCCATGTAGCCATGGCTCTATGTAGTACTGTGCGCCTCCCATAGTCTGTTCTGGACTTGGGGATTGTGAAGAGACCTCTGGTGGCATGTCTTGTGGGGTATGCATGGGTGTCCGAGCTGTGTGCTAGTATTTTAAACAGACAGCTCGGTACATTCAGCTTGTCAACACCTCTTACAAAAACAAGTAGTGATGAAGTCAATCTCTCTTCCACTTTGAGCCATGAGAGATTGACATGCATGTCATTCATGTTAGCTCTCTGTGTACTTTTAAGGGCCAGCCGTGCTGCCCTGTTCTGAGCCAGCTGCAATTTTCCCAAGTCCCTCTTTGTGGCACCTGACCACACTACTGAACAGTAGTCTAGGTGTGACAAAACTAGGGCCCGTAGGACCTGCCTTGTTGATAGTGTTGTTAAAAAGGCAAAGTAACGCTTTATTATGGACAGACATCTTAGCTACTGTTGTATCAATATGTTTTGACCATGACAGTTTACAATCCAGGGTTACTCCAAGCAGTTTAGTCACCTCAACTTGCTCAATTTACACATTATTCATTACAAGACGTAGTTGAGGTTTAGGGTTTAGAGAATGATTTGTCCCAAATTCAATGCTTTTAGTTTTGGAAATATTTAGGACTAACTTATTCCTTGCTACCCATTCCGAAACTAACTGCAGCTCTTTGTTAAGTGTTGCAGTTATTTCAGTTGCTGTAGTAGCTGATGTGTATAGTGTTGAGTCATCCGCATACATAGACACACTGGCTTTACTCAAGGCCAGTGGCATGTCGTTAGTAAAGATCGAAAGAATTAAGAGGCCTAAACAGCTACCCTGGGGAATTCCTGATTCTACCTGGATTATGTTTGAGAGGCTTCCATTAAAGAACACCCTCTGTGTTCTGTTAGACAAGTAACTCTTTGTCCACATTATAGCAGGGGGTGTAAAGCCATAACACATACGTTTTTCCAGCAGCAGACTTTGATCGATAATGTCAAAAGCTGCAATGAAGTCTAACAAGACAGCCCCCACAATCATTTTATCATAAATTCCTCTCAGCCAATCATCAGTCATTTGTGTAAGTGCTGTGCTTGTTGAGTGTCTTTCCCTATAAGCGTACTGAATGTCTGTTGTCAGTTTGTTCACTCTGAAATAGCATTGTATCTGGTCAAACACCATTTGTTCCAGAAGTTTACTAACGGTTGGTAACAGGCTGATTGGTCAGCTTTTTGAGCCAGTAAAGGGGGCTTTACTATTCTTGAGTAGCGGAATGACTTTAACTTCCCTCCAGGCCTGAGGGCACACACTTTCTAGTAGGCTTAAATTGAAGATGTGGCAAATAGGAGTGCCAATATCAACCGCTATTATCCTCAGTAATTTTCCATCCAGATTGTCAGACCCCAGTGGCTTGTCATTGTTGATAGACAACAATAATACTTTCACCTCTTCCAAACGGAGTTTACGGAATTCAAAAGTACAATTCTTGACTTTCATAATTTGGTCAGATATACTTGGATGTGTATTGTCAGTGTTTGTTGCTGTCATGTCATACCTATGTTTGCTTATCTTGCCAATTAAGAAGTCATCGAAGTAGTTGGCAATATCAGTGGGTTTTGTGATGGATGAGCCATCTGATTCAATGAATGATGGAGCCGAGTTTGCCTTTTTTCCCAAAATGTAATTTAAGGTGCTCCAAAGCTTATTGCAATCATTATTTATAAAATATACTTCTCTGTTGATATCACATACATTATCAAGCATTTCACACATATTATCCAGATACTGACTGTTAGCAATTGGTGGTCTATAGCAGCTTCCCACCAGAATTGGCTTTAGGTGAGGCAAATGAACCTATAGCCTTATTACTTCAACAGTATTTAACATGAGACCGTCTCTAAGCTTTACCGGAACACCGCCCCCGTTGGCATTTCTGTCTTTTAGATAGATGTTATAACCATGTATTGCTACCACTGTATCATCAAAGGTATTATCTAAGTGAGTTTCAGAGATAGTCCGAATATGAATGTCGTCTGTTACAAGCAAGTTATTGACTTCATGGACCTTGTTTCTTAGGCTGCATATGCTAATATGGGGTATTTGTAGCACTTCTCTGGGTTGGTTGATTGTTTTTAATGCTTTACTGGGAAGCTTATCAGAAGTAGACCTGCTCATGTTATTTATGACTTGGTATTCAGCGAGAGGTCCCGCAATTCAGCCAGTATATTATTTCAAAGCTGACAGCAAGGGTGTACTCCAATGCCTGCAAATGTATGAGCAAATTGGTACTGAACCTGGTAGTGATCCTCATTTACACAGGTATAGTGTGTCCCTATGAACTACCAAACTCAAAAGTTAGGTTGACAAAATCTGTGTTGCCCTGACCACACCACCAGGGCTAGCATACTTATAAGAAGAGAGGGTACAATCAGGGTATTAGATCTGAGCCCTAGATCAGAGAGATGCTGTGGTTGGAGACAGAGATATCAACTGGACAAAAGAGAGAAAAGGCTGTTTTGAAACTGGCACGGGGTAGATTCCAGTTGTCAAATGGCAGCATTGTGTTTCTGAGAATTTACTTAAACTTTGTCGGGCCACAATCTGTATGATAGATCCAAATGTGTGTTCAACAACTAAATTGTACTAAATTGTTGTTCTAAGTTGTTGCCATAGGATTTTAGAAAATCCGACAACTCTGATCTTACTCCAAAAATAAAGGCATGTTCAGTACAGTATGTTTGCTGTGGAAATTCACAAGTTCAAGGTATGAGTCAGATTACATCACTTGTTTGTAATTGGAGGAAAGTACCTTGCTGCACAAGGTTCTCAGACTATCGATAGAAGCGTCATTATCGCCTGTTTATGAGCCCTACCTACTTTGAGATAATGAGAGGTCCTAATCACTCCCAATAGCACATGATTAACTGGAATATAACCAACCTCTGGAGAGAGAAAATAATGAAACAAATAAGGAAGGGTTTTAATGAGTATAGTAAATGTGGGCTACTTTGGGAACTGCATGTGTGTTGAAGGGTTTGAATTAATAAACCCTTCTCACCTTTACGCGTAACCTTAAACCTCAAGTTTATTTTGAGAAATGTGGAGCCGGCGCAAACAGATTGTCTCCCTCCCCTCCGCCGTGCCACAAACCACACGCTGCAAGCCTTCAGAAACACCTGTCCCCTCACCATTCAGCCAACCAAACATTGAGCAATCGCACAAAACCCCATTCTGTTGGAGCCAGAGTCATTTACAAGCAGGATCAGATATACCCAGAGCCTCGGCTCAGAGTCAGTCAGGCATTAAAACCCTCATTGCCCCTATTCTTGAATATAGTGTTTCACCATTTAGTCTATTCCCAGCTAGCACATTTGGTTCCTTGGAAGTTGTGGGACCTTATATTTTCGTTTTGAACAAGTAACATTTTGCCTTTGCTGGGAACATTTATTTTTAGGTTGCATTTTACTCTGGTTCCTTGAATGTTTTCCTGGGAGGTTTTATTAACGCTCTGAGAACGGAAATTATAGGTTATTTTGAGGTTTTTGAATAACTTTCATAAACCTTTCCCTTAATGTTTCAATAAGACTTTTAATAACACTGCCATCTTATTTTGGGTAAACTTTTTTGAACTCCAAGCACGGATAGAAATTATTTTCCTTAGGCATTAATCAATCGAACACATTCTTTTTTTTTACAGTGACACAGCATCAGTGAGATTTGAAGTAGTCCGCTGCGCCACCAGGATGTAGCGAGCAGAACAAGTTTTTTATGCATACAGTGCCTTGCAAAAGTATTCATCCCCCTTGGGGTTTTTCCTATTTTGTTGCATTACAACCTGTAATTTAAATTGATTTTTATTTGGATTTCATGTAATGGACATACACAAAATAGTCCAAATTGGTGAAATGAAATGAAAAAAATAACTTGTTTCAAAAAATTCTAAAAAATAAATAACTGAAAAGTGGTGCCTGCATATGTCACGATCGTTAATAGACGGGACGGACCAAGGCACAGCGTGATAAGCATACATGTTTATGCAAGCTCAAGTTTTCTGGTTTTTTTGCATCTTCAAATTGGTAGGCATGTTGTGTAAATTAAATGATACAAACCCCCAAAAAAATCCACTTTGTCTCTATTCGACCATATTCTCAGTCACCTTGCCGTGGTTAAATGCGGTGGTTTGAGCTTTCAGTTTTGCGCGACTGCTGCCATCTATCCACGGTTTTTGGTTTGGGTAGGTTTTAATAGTCACAGTGGAAACAACATCACCAATACACTTCCTGATGAACTCAGTCACTGTGTCAGTGTATACATCAATGTTATTCCCAGAGGCTACCTGGAACATATCCCAGTCCGCGTGATCAAAACTATCTTGAAGCATGGATTACGATTGGTCAGACCAGCATTGAATAGACCTTAGCACGGGTTCTTCCTGTTTGAGTTTGTGCCTATAGGAAGTGAGGAGCAGAATGGAGTCGTGATCTGATTTGCTGAAGGGAGGACGGAGGAGGGCTTTGTAGACATCCCGGAAGGGAGAGTAACAGCGGTCGAGAGTTTCTGAAGCGTGAGTACTACTATGTGTTGATAGAACTTCCCCAGCTACAATAAATGCGGCCTCAGGATATGTGGTTTCCATTTTGCACAAAGTCCAGTGTAGTTCCTTGAGGGCCGTCGCGGTATCGGCTTGAGGAGGGATATACACGGCTGTGACTATAACCCAAGATAATAAGACTATAACCTCTCTCAATAATATTGAGTACAGACCAAGCCTGACACAAAATGTAGAAATTGTAGCCTGCTTTGACAACAATTCAGTGAATGCAACATGTATTTGATAGAGAGAAGATACAAAAACACAACAACTGTTCAGAAACAATAAAAGATTTATAGGACAAATTCATATTTCACACTTCAGTGTTTGAATTTAGCGTACAACATATCATGGAACTTCTGGAAGCATGGCCCCATCCTGCAAAGTGGCACAGAACACGTACAGTGGGGAGAACAAGTATTTGATACTTTATTTTTATTTATTTTTATTTCACCTTTATTTAACCAGGTAAGCCAGTTGAGAACAAGTTCTCATTTACAACTGCGACCTGGCCAAGATAAAGCAAAGCAGTGCGATAAAAACAACACAGAGTTACATATGGGGTAAAAAACATAAAGTCAAAAATACAACAGAAAATATATATACAGTGTGTGCAAATGTAGCAAGTTATGGAGGTAAGGCAATAAATAGGCTATAGTGCAAAATAATTACAATAGTATTAACACTGGAATGCTAGATGTGCAAGAGATCATGTGCAAATAGAGATACTGGGGTGCAAAAGAGCAAAATAAATAACAATATAGGGATGAGGTAGTTGGGCGGGCTAATTTCAGATGGGCTGTGTACAGCTGCAGTGATCGGTAAGGTGCTCTGACAACTGACGCTTAAAGTTAGTGAGGGGGATAAGAGTCTCCAGCTTCAGATATTTTTGCAATTCGTTCCAGTCATTGGCAGCAGAGAACTGGAAGGAATGGCGGCCAAAGGAGGTGTTGGCTTTGGGAATGACCAGTGAGATATACCTGCTGGAGCGCAGACTACGGGTGGGTGCTGCTATGGTGACCAATGAGCTAAGATAAGGCGGGGATTTGCCTAGCAGTGATTTATAGATGGCCTGGAGCCAGTGGGTTTGACGACGAACATGTAGTGAGGACCAGCCAACAAGAGCGTACAGGTCAACGTGGTGGGTAGCGTATGGGGCTTTGGAGACAAAACGGATGGCACTGTGATAGACTACATCCAATTTGCTGAGTAGAGTGTTGGAGGCTATTTTGTAAATGACATCGCCGAAGTCAAGGATCGGTAGGATAGTCAGTTTTACGAGGGCATGTTTGGCAGCATGAGTGAAGGAGGCTTTGTTGCGAAATAGGAAGCCGATTCTAGATTTAACTTTGGATTGGAGATTCTTTATGTGAGTCTGGAAGGAGAGTTTACAGTCTAACCAGACACCTAGGTATTTGTAGTTGTCCACATACTCTAGGTCAGACCCGTCAAGAGTGGTGATTCTAGTCGGGTGGGCGGGTGCAAGCAGCATTCGATTGAAGAGCATGCATTTAGTTTTACTAGTGTTTAAGAGCAGTTGGAGGCTACTGAAGGAGTGTTGTATGGCATTGAAGCTCGTTTGGAGGTTTGTTAACACAGTGTCCAATGAAGGGCCAGATGTATACAAAATGGTGTCGTCTGCGTAGAGGTGGATCTGAGAGTCACCAGCAGCAAGAGCGACATCATTGATATACACGGAGAAAGGTGTCGGCCCAAGAATTGAACCCTGTGGCACCCCCATAGAGACTGCCATAGGTCCAGACAACAGGCCCTCCGATTTGACACACTGAACTCTATCTGAGAAGTAGTTGGTGAACCAGGCGAGGCAGTCATTTGAGAAACCAAGGCTATTTAGTCTGCCAATAAGAATGCGGTGGTTGACAGAGTCGAAAGCCTTGGCCAGGTCGATGAAGACGGCTGCACAGTACTGTCTATTATCAATCGCGGTTATAATATCGTTTAGGACCTTGAGCGTGGCTGAAGTGCACCCATGACCAGCTCGGAAACCGGATTGCATAGCGGAGAAGGTACGGTGGTATTCGAAATGGTCAGTGATCTGTTTGTTAACTTGGCTTTCAAATACTTTCGAAAGGCAGGGCAGGATGGATATAGGTCTGTAGCAGTTTGGATCTAGAGTGTCACCCCCTTTGAAGAGGGGGGATGACCGCGGCAGCTTTCCAATCTCTGGGGATCTCAGACGTTATGAAAGAGAGGTTGAACAGACTAGTAATAGGGGTTGCGACAATTTTGGCGGCTAGTTTTAGAAAGAAAGGGTCCAGATAGTCTAGCCCAGCTGATTTGTAGGGGTCCAGATTTTGCAGCTCTTTCAAAACGTCAGCTGTCTGAATTTGTGTGAAGGAGAAGCGGGGGGGGCATGGGCAAGTTTCAGCGGAGGGTGCAGAGTTGGTGGCCGGGGTAGTGGTAGCCAGATGGAAAGCATGGCCAGCTGTAGCAAAATGCTTGTTGAAATTCTCGATTATTGTAGATTTATTGGTGGTGATAGTGTTTCCTAGCCTCAGTGCAGTGGGCAACTGGGAGGAAGTGCTCTTATTCTCCATGGACTTTACAGTGTCCCAAAACTTTTTGGAGTTAGTGCTACAGGATGCACATTTCTGTTTGAAAAAGTTTGCCTTTGCTTTCCTGACTGCTTGTGTATATTGGTTCCTAACTTCCCTGAAAAGTTGCATATCGCGGGGGCTATTTGATGCTAATGCAGTACGACACAGGATGTTTTTGTGCTGGTCAAGGGCAGTCAAGTCTGAGGAGAACCAGGGGCTATATCGGTTCTTAGTTCTGTATTTTTTGAATGGGGCATGTTTATTTAAGATTGAGAGGAAATTACTTTTAAGGAACAACCAGGCATCCTCTACTGACGGAATGAGATCTATATCCATCCAGGATACCTGGGCCAGGTCAATTAGGAAGGCCTGCTCGCTAAAGTGTTTTAGGGAGCGTTTGACAGTGATGAGGGTGGTCGTTTGACCGCGGACCCGTTCTGAACGCAGGCAATAAGGCAGTGATCGCTGAGATCCTTGTTGAAGACAGCTGAGGTGTATTTAGAGGGTATGTTAGTCAGGATGATATCTATGAGGGTACCCATGTTTACGGATTTAGGGTTGTACCTGGTAGGTTCGTTGATAATTTGCGTGAGGTTGAGGGCATCTAGTTTGGATTGTAGGATGGCCGGGGTATTAAGCATATCCCAATTTAGGTCACCAAGCAGTACGAACTCTGAGGATAAATGGGGGGCAATCAATTCACATATGGTGTCCAGGGCACATCTGGGGGCTGAGGGGGTCTGTAGCAAGCGGCAACAGTGAGAGACTTATTTCTGGAAAGGTGGATTTTTAGAAGTAGAAGCTCAAACTGTTTGGGCACAGACCTGGATAGTATGATAGAGCTCTGCAGGCTATCTCTACAGTAGATTGCAACTCCACCCCCCTTTGGCAGTTCTATCTAGACGGAAAATGTTATAGTTGGGGATGGAAATTTCAGAATTTTTGGTGGCCTTCCTGAGCCAGGATGCAGACACTGCTAGAACATCAGGGTTGGCGGAGTGTGCTAACGCAGTGAATAACTCAAACTTAGGAAGTAGACTTCTGATGTTTACGTGCAAGAAACCAAGACTTTTGCGATTACAGAAGTCAGCAAATGATAGCGCCTGGGGAGTAGGAGTGATACTGAGGGCTGCAGGGCCTGGGTTAGCCTCTACATCACCAGAGGAACAGAGGAGGACTAGAATAAGGATACGGCTAAAGGCTTTATAAACTGGTCTTCTAGTGCGTTGGGTACATAGAATAAAGGGGGCAGATTTCCGGGTGTTGTAGAAAAGTTTCAGGGCATTATGTACAGACAAGGATATGGAAGGATATGAGTAAAGTGGGGGTAAACCTAAGCGTTGGGTAACAATGAAAGAGATAGTATCACTAGAGGCACCAATTGAGTCGGTCTCTGCGTGTATAGGGGGTGGGACAAAGGAGCTATCTAAGGCAGGTTTAGCTGGGCTGGGGGATCTACAGTGAAATAGTACAATTAGAAATAACCGAAACAACAATAAGCTAACCATGTTTGGGCTGAGGCTAAACATAAACAGGATGTAGTACCATAAAAAGGAACAGTCCAGCAGACATCAGCTGTATAGCTGAGTTATCATAAGGTCCGGTGAACAGCAATAGGAAAGTTCGGAGGCTGCTAAAGCACTAGCAGGTAAGAGGCCACGGGCCGGGGCTAGCAGATGGAATCTTCGTGATCGACGTCGTCGTAACCACATCAGACGATTTCGTCGGCAGACCAGTCGTGTAGGATCGGCGGGGCTCCGTGTCAACACTAGGTGGTCCCGTCCGGTTGACAGAGAGGTAGATAGCCGGGAGATGGGCCTAGCTCAGGATGATTAGCCAGACCACAGCGTCCATTTAGTTGAAGCTAGCTGGTAGCGATGAATCCGGAGTTAAAGGTCCAGTGATTCAGTGATTCCGGCAGAAAAACTGATATGTTCTGGGTCGATAACGCGCTGTGCAGACTGGCCGAATATCCGGTGATTAATATCCAGTGATTCAATTAATCCCGCAAAAAAAAATCCAATGTTCTGGGTGAAATACCGCTAACTGTGGCTAATAGCAAGTAGCTAGTTAGCTGGCTAGCTAGTTTCAACTGGAGATTCTAGATAAAAGGTAAGTCAATTATAGAATCCGTTCCACAGTGAGTGAGGCGGGTTGCAGGAAAGTATATTTTGTAGAAGGATGAAAAGTCTGATAGGGAAATATGTACGAAAAATACAAAAAAACAGGGTATTTACAGGCTATTTACAGACACACGACAAAAACAGAACTGCACTACTTCGCCATCTTGGATCTTCCTGCCGATACACTGCCAATTTTGCAGGTTTTCCTACTTACAAAGTATGTAGAGGTCTGTAATTTTTATCATAGGTAGACTTCAACTGTGAGAGACGGAATCTAAAACAAAAAAAAACAGAAAATCACATTGTATGATTTTTAAGTAATTAATTTGCATTTTATTGCATGACATAAGTATTTGATACATCAGAAAAGCAGAACTTAACATTTGGTACAGAAACCTTTGTTTGCAATTACAGAGATCATACGTTTGCTGTAGGTCTTGACCAGGTTTTGCACACACTGCTGCAGTGATTTTGGCCCACTCCTCCATACAGACCTTCTCCAGATCCTTCAGGTTTCAGGGCTGTCGCTGGGCAATACAGACTTTCAGCTCCCTCCAAAGATTTTCTATTGGGTTCAGGTCTGGAGACTGGCTAGGCCACTCCAGGACCTTGAGATGCTTCTTACGGAGCCACTCCTTAGTTGCCCTGGCTGTGTGTTTCGGGTCGTTGTCATGCTAGAAGACCCAGCCACGACCCATCTTCAATGCTCTTACTGAGGGAAGGAGGTTGTTGGCCAAGATCTCGTGATACATGGCCCCATCCATCCTCCCCTCAATACGGTGCAGTCGTCCTGTCCCCTTTGCAGAAAAGCATCCCCAAAGAATGATGTTTCCACCTCCATGCTTCACGGTAGGATGGTGTTCTTGGGGTTGTACTCATCCTTCTTCTTCCTCCAAACACGGCGAGTGGAGTTTAGACCAAAAAGCTCTATTTTCGTTTCATCAGACCACATGACCTTCTCCCATTCCTCCTCTGGATCATCCAGATGGTCATTGGCAAACTTCAGACGGGCCTGGACATGCGCTTGCTTGAGCAGGGGGACCTTGCGTGCGCTGCAGGATTTTAATCCATGACGGCGTAGTGTGTTACTAATGGTTTTCTTTGAGACTGTGGTCCCAGCTCTCTTTAGCTCATTGACCAGGCCGTGTAGTTCTTGGCTGATCCCTCACCTTCCTCATGATCATTGATGCCCCACGAGGTGAGATCTTGCATGGAGCCCCAGACCATGGGTGATTGACCGTCATCTTGAACTTCTTCCATTTTCTAATAATTGCGCCAACAGTTGTTGCCTTCTCACCAAGCTTCTTGCCTATTGTCCTGTAGCCCATCCCAGCCTTGTGCAGGTCAACAATTTTATCCCTGATGTCCTTACACAGCTCTCTGGTCTTGGCCATTGTGGAGAGGTTGGAGTCTGTTTCATTGAGTGTGTGGACAGGTGTCTTTTATACAGGTAACGAGTTCAAACAGGTGCAGTTAATACAGGTAATGAGTGGAGAACATGAGAGCTTCTTAAAGAAAAACGAACAGGTCTGTGAGAGCCGGAATTCTTACTGGTTGGTAGGTGATCAAATACTTATGTCATGCAATAAAATGCAAATTAATTACTTAAAAATCATTCAATGTGATTTTCTGGATTTTTGTTTTAAATTCCGTCTCTCACAGTTGAAGTGTACCTATGATAAAAATTACAGACCTCTTGTAATGAACCCTGCATCCTGAGTCGGTTCCTGCCTGTGTTGCCATTTTTCTGCTCGGAGTCTCCAGTTTCCTGAGGGTTCTTGAACGCTCCCGGCCTGGTTGCCGGGCGACGTTGCTAGGCGGGAAATCTCCCGATTAACCGCACCTGCATCTCATCAGCGGTCTGCACACCTGGTCCTGATCATCACCCTTCATAAGCTCTGACCTGACATCCATTCCCTGCTGGATCGTTAGCCATGAACAGTATGTTTGTCAGTGTATCAGTCTTGGAGTTTCTAGCGTTAGTTTTGTTGTTTTGCACCTTGTTGGCTTTCCGTGTACTTACCTCCGTTCTGTTTCTATCTGCAGTCAATCTCCCGGAACCTTCACCCAACCCCTGCCTGGTTGTCGGCGGCTGCCGAGCCATTATTGGATCTGCCACTGCACCTCCACCAACTCATCTCCGCCGCCCGCTCTGTCCCCCTGGATTATTCTGCATCGTTTTTTGAATCGGTTAAATAAATACTCACCTTCGTTTCAACTCACCTTGTCCTGGTCTGCTTCTGGGTTCTGGCTTAGTAAACCGTGACACCTCTACATGCTTTGTAAGTAGGAAAACCTGCAAAATCGGCAGTGTATCAAATACTTGTTCTCCCCACTGTAGAAGGAGGTTTCTACACATCTCCCACTCTTTGCCCTGCGTCCACTTCGGATGCACACCGCACACCCTCTCTTGTGCCCTTCAAACTTTACCTGCTTTCATATAAGTTACAACTCAGTCCACACGCCCTGGTGCCTCTTGGCTCCCCTCTTTCTGCCACTGTAGCCACATCACAAAGTGAATGCAAAAGCTACATTTTGAATGCCTTCAGGGACCAGCGCCTGCGGTTTCTGGGAAGGGGCCTTTGCAGGGTCCCCCACACAATGTACGCATTCATGATGGCTTTGTTGAGCATCCCCCAAAACACATACTTCCACCATTTTCTGCCTGTTCGTCCAACATTGTAATAGCTCCTCCGTTGGTCAAGATGGACAACCCCAGCCATTTTCTTGCTGCATTCCATTACAAGCTCTGGAACGGATATACAGTTGAAGTCGGAAGTTTACATACACCTTAGCCAAATACATTTAAACTCAGTTTTTCACAATTCCTGACATTTAATCCTAGGAAAAATTCCCTGTTTAACGTCAGTTAGGATCACCACTTTATTTTAAGAATGTGAAATGTCAGAATAATAGTAGAGAGAATGATTTATTTCAGCTTTTATTTCTAACATCACATTCCCAGTGGGTCAGAAGTTTATATACACTCAATTAGTATTTGGTATTATTGGCTTTAAATTGTTTAACTTGGGTCAAACGTTTCAGGTAGCCTTCCACAAGCTTCCCACAATAAATTGGGTGAATTTTGGCCCATTCCTCCTGACAGAGCTGGTGTAACTGAGTCAGGTTTGTAGGCCTCCTTTCTCACACAGGCTTTTTCAGTGCTGCCCACCAATTTTCTATAGGCTTGAGGTCAGGGCTTTGTGACGGCCACTCCAATACCTTGACTTTGTTGTCCTTAAGCCATTTTGCCACAACTTTGGAAGTATGCTTGGGGTCATTGTCCATTTGGAAGACCCATTTGTGACCAAGCTTTAACTTCCTGACTGATGTCTTGAGATGTTGCTTCAATATATCCACATACTTTTCCTTCCTCATGATGCCATTATTTTGTGAAGTACACCAGTCCCTCCTGCAGCAAAGCACCCCCACAGCATGATGCTGCCACCCCCATGCTTCACGGTTGGGATGGTGTTCTTCGGCTTGCAAGCAATCCCCTTTTAACTCCAAACATAACGGTGGTCATTATGGCCAAGCAGTTCTATTTTTGTTTCATCAGACCAGAGGACATTTCTCCAAAAAGTACGATCTTTGTCCCCATGTGCAGTTGCAACCGTAGTCTGGCTTTTTAATGGCGGTTTTGGAGCAGTGGCTTCTTCCTTGCTGAGCGGCCTTTCAGGTTATGTCGATATTGGACTCGTTTTACTGTGGATATAGACACTTTTGTACCTGTTTCTTCCAGCATCTTCACAAGGTCCTTTGATGTTGTTCTGGGATTGATTTGCACTTTTCGCACCAAAGTACGTCCATCTCTAGGAGACAGAATGCATCGCCTTCCTGTGCGGTATGACGGCTGCGTAGTCCCATGGTGTTTATACTTGCGTACTATTGTTTGTACAGATGAACGTGGTATCTTCAGGCGTTTGGAAATTGCTCCCAAGGATGAACCAGACTTGTGGAGATCTACAATGTATTTTCTGAGGTCTTGGCTGATTTCTTTTGATTTTCCCATGATGTCAAGCAAAGAGGCACTGAGTTTGAAGATAGGCCTTGAAATACATCCACAGGTACACCTCCAATTGACTCATATGATGTCAATTGGCCTATCAGAAGCTTCTAAAGACATTACATACTTTTCTGGAATTTTCCAAGCTGTTTAAAGGCACAGTCAACTTAGTGTATGTAAACTTCTGACCCACTGGAATTGTGATACAGTGAATTATAAGTGATATAATCTGTCTGTAAGCAATTGTTGGAAAAATGACTTGTGTCATGCACAAAGTATATGTCCTAACCGACTTGCCAAAACTATAGTTTGTTAACAAGAAATGTGTGGAGTGGTTGAAAAACGAGTTTAAATGACTCCAACCTAAGTGTATGTAAACTTCCGACTTCAACTGTAAAATCCTACCACTTTTAAAAACAACTCCAAAACCCCTGCCACTGTTGCTTTAGGCCCAGGCTGTGTGGTACGAGTGTGAATGGTGGGACTTGGGGCAGACACACTCCTTGAAATAGTAGGCTCCCCTCTTGGGTGTGCTCTCACTCTTCCCCTCCCTCTTCCTCCTCCTCTCCCTCCACTCTCCTCTCCCTCATCTTCACTCTCCTCTTCCTCTCTCCCTCCCTCCACTCTCCTCTCCTTTAATCTCCTCTTCCTCTCTCCTTCTGCTCTCCCTCCTCTTCACTCTCGTCTTCCTCTCTCCCTCCAATCTCCTCTTTCTCCACTCCTCCCTCCTCGCTCCACACCTCTATTCCTCCAATCTCTAACTCCTCTTCCTCCCTGCCTTTTGCTGCTGAGCCCTGACTCTCCACATCACTTCCTTCGCTTTCACTGACCTAGAGGAACAGTGACAGAGGGAGAGGAGAGGAGCAACAAATAGGATACAATTGTGGTCAGGAACATAATCTCTCTCTCTCTCTCTCTCTCTCTCTCTCTCTCTCTCTCTCTCTCTCTCACTGTCTCTCTCTCTCTCTCTCTCTCTCACTGTCTTTCTCTCTCTCTCTCTCTCTCTCTCTCTCTCTCTCTCTCTCTCTCTCTCTCACTGTCTCTCTCTCTCTCTCTCTCTCTCTCACTCTCATCTCTCTCTCTCACTCTCGCTCTCGCTCTCGCTCTCACTGTCTCTCTCGTCCTTCCTCTCTTTGTTTTTCTCAACCATACACAAACTCTTCCTAATAATCGCCTCTTAGGGGTTTCCATAATAAATTGTGTGATACAGTTACACGCCTCCCATTCCACACACATCTCTCTCTCTCTCTCTCTCTCTCTCTCTCTCTCTCTCTCTCTCTCTCTCTCTCTCTCTCTCTCTCTCTCTCTCTCTCTCTCTCTCTCTCCTCCAATCAACTATTGCTTTCTTGCCTGACAGACTAACTACAGAGTTTGCTTGCTAATCTGAGAGATATTCCCCAAATTTCACAGAATCAAACATCGGCAACACCAAACATATATCTGCTGTTAACTTATTTCACTCACCTCGACATCATCGCTTTTCAAAGTGCAAGGACGTGTCCGAATCCGTATCACTTACCAACATAGATACAGCCTCTTTACAGTGAGAAATGTGTGTCCGCTTTCAAAAAACTTTGTAAAGTCAAATGAAAGCATACGCTGTTTCCAGTTTCTGGTTGATGACAACAGCAACACGAATGCGACAACAGGTTGTTAGCAAGTTAATTTTGCGATATTGACACAGATATTTCTGTTTGAAAAACAAGGCTGTTCTCCGAAGAACGCCGGAGAAGATGGCTGCCGTTTTACAGCCCTCTAACCAATTGTACCATTATGTGTGTTTTTCCGCGTTATTTGTAATTTATTTTGCTGCCATCGTCTCGTATAACCAAAAAGAGCTTCTGGATATCAGGACAGCGATTACTCACCTCGTATTGGACGAATATTTTTTCTTCAACGAGGCGGCCGCGAAGGATATCCTACAGACACCCGACAAGGCCCAAATCCCTGTCATTCGCATGAGGAAGAGACAGAGATATTGTGGATGTAGGTCGGAGTGCCTTGTAAGGATCCGACGGCGAGCGAGTAAGCTGCCGCTCCCATCAATCCTATTAGCCAATCTTCAATCATTGGAGAACAAATTGGATGACCTAAGATTACGGTTATCCTACCAACGGGACATTAAAAACTGTAATATCTTATGTTTCACCGAGTCGTGGCTGAACGACGACATGGATAACATACAGCTAGCGGGCTATACGCTACATCGGCAGGATAGAACGGCTGACTCCGGTAAGACAAGGGGTGGCGGTCTGTGTATATTTGTAAACAACAGCTGGTGCACAAAATCCAATACTAAGGAAGGTTTTGCTCGCCTGAGGTAGAGTATCTTATGATAAGCTGTAGACCACACTATTTACCAAGAGAGTTTTCATCTATATTTTTCATAGCTGTCTATTTACCACCACAAACCAATGCTGGCGTTAAGATTGCACTGAATGAGCTGTATAAGGCCATAAATCAACAGGAAAACGCTCATCCAGATGCAGCGCTCCTAGTGGCCGGGGACTTTAATGCAGGGAAACTTAAATCCGTTCTACCTAATTTCTACCAGCATGTTAAATGTGCAACAAGAGGAAAAAAATCTCTAGACCACCTTTACTCCACACACAGAGACACATACAAAGCTCTCCCTCGCCCTCCATTTGGCAAATCTGACCATAACTCTATCCTCCTGATTCCTGCTTATAAGCAAAAACTAAAGCAGGAAGCACCAGTGACTCGGTTAATAAAAAAGTGGTCAGATGACGCAGATGCTAAGCTACAGGACTGTTTTGCTGGCACAGACTGTAACATGTTCCGGGATTCTTCAGATAGCATTGAGGAGTACACCACATCAGTCACTGGCTTCATCAATAAGTGCATCGATGATATCATCCCCACAGTGACCGTACGTACATACCCCAACCAGAAGCCATGGATTACAGGAAACATCCGCACTGAGCTAAAGGGTAGAGCTGCCGCTTTCAAGGAGCGGGACTGTAACCCGGACGCTTATAAGAAATCCCGCTATGCCCTCCGACGAACCATCAAACAGGCAAAGAGTCAATACAGGACTAAGATTGAATCGTACTACACTGGCTCTGACGCTCGTCGGATGTGGCAGGTCTTGAAAACTATTACAGACTACAAAGGGAAGCACAGCCGCGAGCTGCCCAGTGACACAAGACTTCCAGACGAGCTAAACCACTTCTATGCTCGCTTCGAAGCAAGCAACACTGAAGCATGCATGAGAGCACCAGCTGTTCCGGATGACTATGTGATCACGCTCTCCGTAGCCGATGTGAGTAAGACTTTTAAGCAGGTCAACATTCACAAGGCCGCAGGGCCAGACGGATTACCAGGATGTGTACTCCGAGCATGTGCTGACCAACTGGCAAGTGTCTTCACTGACATTTTCAACATGTCCCTGACTGAGTCTGTAATACCAACATGTTTCAAGCTGACCACCATAGTCCCCGTGCCCAAGGACTCTAAGATAACCTGCCTAAATGACTACCGACCCGTAGCACTGACGTCTGTAGCCATGAAGTGCTTTGAAAGGCTGGTCATGGCTCATATCAACAGCATTATCCCAGAAACCCTAGACCCACTTCAATTTGCATACCGCCCCAACAGATCCACAGATGATGCAATCTCTATTGCACTCCACACTGCCCTTTCCCACCTGGACAAGAGGAACACCTACGTGAGAATGCTATTCATTGACTACAGCTCAGCATTCAACACCATAGTGCCCTCAAAGCTCATCACTAAGCTAAGGATCCTGGGACTAAACACCTCCCTCTGCAACTCGATCCTGGACTTCCTGATGGGCCACCCCCAGGTGGTAAGGGTAGGTAACAACACATCTGCCACACTGATTCTCAACACGGGGGCCCCTCAGGTGTGCGTGCTCAGTCCCCTCCTGTACTCCCTGTTCACCCATGACTGCATGGCCAGGCACGACTCCAACACCATCATTAAGTTTGCCGATGACACAACAGTGGTAGGCCTGATCACCGACAACGATGAGACAGCCTATAGGGAGGAGGTCAGAGACCTGGCCGTGTGGTGCCAGGATAACAACCTCTACCTCAACGTGACCAAGACAAAGGAGATGATTGTGGACTACAGGAAAAAAAAGAGGACTGAGCACGCCCCCATTCTCATCGACGGGGCTGTAGTGGAACAGGTTGAGAGCTTCAAGTTCCTTGGTGTCCACATCACCAACGAACTATCATGGTCCAAATCAATCAATCAATCAATTTTATTTTATATAGCCCTTCTTACATCAGCTAATATCTTGAAGTGCTGTACAGAAACCCAGCCTAAAACCCAAACAGCTAGTAATGCAGGTGTAGAAGCAGAAGACTGTCCAAACACACCAAGACAGTCGTAAAGAGGGCACAACAAAGCCTATTCCCCCTCAGGAGACTGAAAAGATTTGGCATGGGTCCTCAGATCCTCAAAAAATTATACAGCTGCACCATCGGGAGCATCCTGACTGGTTGCATAACCGCCTGGTATGGCAACTGCTTGGCCTCCGACCTCAAGGCACTACAGAGGGTAGTACGTATGGCCCAGTATATCACTGGGGCCAAGCTTCCTGCCATACAGGACCTCTATACCAGGCGGTGTCAGAGGAAGGCCCTCAAAATTGTCAAAGACTCCAGCCATCCTAGTCATAGACTGTTCTCTCTGCTGCCGCATGGCAAGTGGTACCGGAGTGCCAAGTCTAGGTCCAAAAGACTTCTCAACAGCTTCTACCCCCAAGCCATAAGACTCCTGAACAGCTAGTCATGGCTACCCGGACTATTTGCACTACCCCCCCACCCCATCCTTTTACGCTGCTGCTACTCTGTTAATTATTTATGCATAGTCACTTTAACTCTACCCACATGTACATATTACTTCAACTACCTCAACTAGCCGGTGCCCCCGCACATTGACTCTGCACCGGTACCCCCGTATATATAGCCTCCCTACTGTTATTTTATTTTACTTCTGCTCTTTTTTTCTCAACACTTTTTTTGTTGTTGTTTTATTTTTACTTTTTTGTTAAAAATAAATGCACTGTTGGTTAAGGGCTGTAAGTAAGCATTTCACTGTAATGTCTGCACCTGTTGTATTCGTCGTATGTGGCCAATAAAATTTGATTTGATTTGATTTGATCATTTCCAATTTCAAACCAGTTTCAGAATGTTCCTGGAACATTACCAACATGTTAATTTGAATGTAACTAATTGCATTTACCAAACGTTCTGTTAAAGTAAAGAAAAATAAATATGCACCAAGCAACTGTCCTGCACCATTCCCAGAAAGTTGTGGGAAGGTTGTGTGCAAAATAACCATGGGACAACCACGTTCTCACCAAGATCTAAGAAACATATGGTTCTCAGAACGTTATGTGCTAGCTGGGATATCTCTGTAGCCCAAGCTCTGAATTAGTAGCTGTTTACATAGTCGAGGGCTTAGAAATCAAGGGATCACCTTAGGGTCAAACCCTGGGGGTCCCCTATGAATTTCACATTTGTCGGTTTTATTGCGAGCCTCTGCACTATTTGTCTCCCATGTTGACCTTTCTTGTCAGAAGGCACAGTGTTTTTTTGTTTGACTGCTGTCTTGAGCGATTTGGATTGTGAAACTGGCTAGGCCTTGATGAAAGTTTGACCGCCGGTTCCAGGTATGATCAGCATGTGGCTCTAGTCTGCGTGACTCCAGGGGAATTCCTGGCCCATCGAGTGTTCTCTTGGCCCATCCAACTGAGTTCTCACTAGCATTCCAGAGATATGAGTTCCCTTGGATGTGCTCATGAAGTGTACTGTACAGTATGTGCATAAATCATGGGACCATTCAGCCCAAACAATTCCGTTCGCTCAGACGCCGGGACCTCCAGCACCTTTAATGGTTCTGCTGCACTTCTCCTTCAGCTGGCTCGGACAGCGGCTGAATATGACCCTCTATGGGGCGTTAAATGTAGACAGGTGGATGATGGGTAAATGAAGAGGGAACCTCTCTTCGGTGCTGCTCTCATGCATGGAACCAGTGATCTTTACAGCAGTGCTCTGTTTTGAATTTCACATCTTCCTCTTAAAACGGAGTGTTTGTCATTAATATTGATATCAGCATTCAAAAGTGACATAGGACTATACAAATATATATATATATATAGGCCAAAGGCTTTGTTGAAAGGGTGTGGTGCAGAGTTTGAAATTCTGGTATGCTGGGAGAATGGGATGCTAGTGTGATTGCTATGGAAGTGGACATCGGGCACCTTGGAATGTAGAGCCATTGGGTGATTGTTTGCACACAGGTTGATCATCATGTCAGTGCATCAGCTCAAAGTCTATTTCTTTCTCTATCCCCCATCCTTTCCTCCCCCCTTCCTCACCAGAGGAGCTAAGTGCTGAACTTGCCAAGAATGGAAACGCTTGGCTTGCCTGGAGTTGCTGGAGAGCAGAGGACAGCATCAGCAGAGACCTAGAGGAGAGGAGTCCTAGTCCGGGGAGTGGGGAACTGACACTTGGATGGCTTTCCCCCTCCGTCCTCCAAGCTAAGCATGGGTTAGAGGAGGCAGCGGCACATACTAGAGCAGTGAAAACACACCCAGACGACAGATCTTCCCCACCGCCTTCCAACCGCTCGCCTCACCCAGTACTCGCACATGCCGAACCCGAATCCCATGGACTGGAATAAGCATGCTTCTCACAGGCTCCTTAAAATACAGTTCTGTCCAACAGGGTGGGCAACGCTCCAGGTTTTCTCTCTGGGCTGGTGGGAGAGGTGGAATTTTTAGTTCATTGCTTGACTTACCTAATTAAAACCCTGTGTTTATTCATCCAGAGTATAGCCTTTCTGCCGACGAGGATGCCTTCATCTCAAAGTAAACGGAAGGTTCTGGGAAGGTAGTCACAGTGTGCCACATTATTCTATTTCCTGGAAAATATTGGTGCTCTTTAGAAGTAACTCAACGGTAGTCGAGCATGTTCCTCCACAAACAATAAGAAACAACAGAATAAACAAACGTCTTTGGCTCAACAGACTAGCTCTTTGCGCAACATCTCCAATGAAAACATTGACAGAAGCTTCACAGTGATAATACAAGGGTATTGCTGTCACTTTACCGCTCTCGTTCTCTCTCTCTAGCTCTCCCTCTACCCACCACCCCCATTAGAAAGACTTGAGGTAGGGTCCCATATTCAACAGTAGATTTGTTTTGGATTTCCTGCTCTACTCGTTCTGTTTGGATATGCAGGCCCGTGCTTTTGATCTACCCTCAGTTTGTAACATTGCTTGCCCCTGACCCAGGGAGGGCTTTAGACGTTCAACACACTGCAGCTTCAAAAGACAACATTCTGACCATCTTTCCCGTCATCTCAAACGCTTGTCCTCTACCCGCTACACTCTCACTGACTCTCTCATCCTCTTGTCTTCCCTTTGTTGAAACTTCTCTTCTTTCTTTAATCTGATCTCATCACACCCCTCTTATCCCCTCTTACACAACCATTTCCCCATCAACCAAATCACACTGTCAACGAGCAGACAAGTAAGCAACTCAAGTCTGAGCATGTCTCCTATTTCTAAAGGGGACACCGTGGCCCCCTCTTCTAAACCAATGAATAATCCTTTTCACCGGGGATGATGTCATCCTATTTCACTCTGAAAAGTACCCTGTCCCCTGATTGGAGGCACTCACCCGTGGTGGTAAAAAGCAGCGAGGCCTCTTTAACATTTCAGAGCCCTACATCTTCTCTGCCTTAATGGCTTTTGATGTTCACTCAACACTATGCTGCAGCACCCGATGGCCCGTTGGTTTGATTCAGGTGCCATGCTGTGGGGGCAGAGATAATATTAATATTTCACTAGCAGCTTCCCTCCACCGATGAGGCATGTTGTGTACTGTACAGGCTGGCGGTAGTCAACCTTCGACTCGTCGCCTCCCAACAACACCCCTCCTCTCTCTACGTGATAGTCTAAACCCAGCCATGACAATCCATTTCAACCCTCAGTACAGTGCAGTACAGTTTAGTTCAATAGAATAGAGGACATTATAGTAAAGTAGGATGCAATACAGTACATACTGTACTATATTCTACTGTACTGGACTATACTTTAGTTTTCTTTACTTGAATGCACTGTACTGTGCTGTACTGTCCTATGCTGTGCTCTACTGTACTGTGCTGTCCAAACATGTGAAACATAGATGTCTATGGTTGGTTCAGATTTGGTACGGTCCAGAGCAGACCACATCTGTACCAATCATAGACGTCTGTGTTCGGTCCAAATCAAGGCCGGTCCGGACCGGAACAAATCTAAACCAAACATAGACGTCTACGATTGGTTCAGATTTGGTTCTGTCCGTGGGATGTTGAAATCAAGGCCAGTCCGGACAAAAAAAAAGACATCCAAAAGACGTCGGCGTCGGTCTGTGCTTAGTGGGTATGTTTCTCACAGGGGCAGGTCCCCACTGGGTCAAACGTCATTTCACACAGCCAGCTTATGTTTTGTATGAGCAACATTCCTTGACAGCAGCTGTGTTTACAGCCCGATTAGATCGATTGAGGAAAAGAGTGCCAGAATCTTACTAATGACAGCATGTCCTCACCTCTTGCTGTTTCAGCAGCGGCAACATTTGTCTCTAAACAGACGTTTGCCGTGTTAAAGGCCCAGTGCAGTCAAAAATGTGATTTTCCTTTATATAGAGCATTTTGTTATCTTTTGACACAGTAGAGAATTGTAGTGGTCTGAGGGGATGAATTGGAATGGTAAGGGTTAATGTGATGTGTGTGATAGAAGGAGTCAGGCGCAGGAGAGTAATACGTATCCAAAGAGTTTATTCCATCGATAAACAGTTGCGCAAGCATGCGCCAACAACACTCAGGCACAGGGGAAATATCTACCCTGGCAAACAACAAGGTAAGGGTAGCTCAACCAAGCTACACACACAGCTCACAACAACCAATCACCCACACAGACAAGGAAGCAGAGGGAACACTTATACAATGACTAATTGGGGATAAGGACCAGGTGTGTGTGATCAATTAGACAAGACAAGTAGAGTGATAATAAATGGATCGGCAGCAGCTATTAAGCCGGTGACGACGAACGCTGAAACCTGCCCGAACAAGGAGGGGAGGCAGCCTCGGCGGAAGTCATGACAGTACCCCCCCCCCTCGGGGACGGCCGGGAGGACACGGAGCAGGGCGAGCCGGATGGCGATGGTGGAAATCCCGTAAACATGGAGGGATCGAGGATATCCCTCAACGGGACCCAGCACCGTTCCTCCGGACCTTACCCCTCCCACTCCACGAGGTACTGAAGGCACCCCACCCGACGCCTCGAATCCAGGATGGAACGGACCGAGTACGCCGGGGCCCCCTCGATGTCCAGAGGAGGTGGAGGGACCTCCCGCACCTCAGACTCCTGGAGTGGACCAGCTACCACCGGCCTGAGGAGAGACACATGAAACGAGGGGTTAATACAGTAATCAGGGGAAAGTAATAACCTACAGTGCTATGAAAAAGTATTTGCCCCCTTTCTAATTTTCTCTACTTTTGCATATTTGTGATACTGAACGTTATCAGATCTTCAACCAAAACCTAATATTAGATAAAGGGAACATAAGTGAACAAATAACACAACAATTACATATTTATTTCATAAACAAAGTTATGCAACACCCAATTCCCCTGTGTGAAAAAGTAATTGCCCCCTTACACTCAATAACTGGTTGTGCCACCTTTAGCTGCAATGACTCCAACCAAATGCTTCCTGTAGTTGTTGATCAGTCTCTCACGTTGCTGTGGAGGAATTTTGGCCCACTCTTCCATGCAGAAATGCTTTAACTCAGTGACGTGTGGGTTTTCAAGTATGAACTGCTCGTTTCAAGTCCTGCCACAACATCTCAATTGGGATTAGGTCTGGACTTTGACTAGGCCATTCCAAAACTTCCAATTTGTTGCTTTTTAGCTATTTTCATGTAGACTTGATTGTCTGTTTTGGATCATTGTCTTGCTGCATGACCCAGCTGCGCTTCAGCTTCAGCTCACAGACGGATGGTCTGACATTCTCCTGTAGAATTCTCTGATACAGAGCAGAATTCATGGTTCCTTCTATTAAGGCAAGTCGTCCAGGTCCTGAGGCAGCAAAGCATCCCCAAACCATCACACCACCACCACCATGCTTGACCTTTGGTATGATGTTCTTACTGTGGAATGCAGAGTTTGGTTTTCGCCAGGCATTACTGGAACCATGTCGTCCAAAAAGTTATACTTTTGAATCATCTGTCCATAGAACGTTCTTCCAAGAGTCTTGATGATCATCCAGGTGCTTTTTGGCAAACTTGAGTCAACTTTTTGGACGAGATGGGTCCCATTATGCCTGGTGAATACCAATCTCTCTCTCTCTCTCTCTCTCTCTCTCTCTCTCTCTCTCTCTCGCCTGCTCTCGCTCCTCGCTCTCGCTCTGCTCTCGCTCTCTCTCTCTCTCTCTCTCTCTCTCTCTCTCTCTCTCTCTCTCTCTCTCGCTCGCTCTCGCTCTCGCTCTCTCTCTCTCTCTCTCTCTCTCTCTCTCTCGTCCTACTCCACGTAAGTGGGTAGCATCCTTCCCACCCACTCCGTATCAGTGTTCAGCTGTCAGACACAGGTGTCTGGTTGGCTCACGGCCACAGCTGCGTCCTAATGCGAACTGGGAACGCTGTGTCCAGCTGTGGAGAGTCGGAAGGGAAAGTTGACACTTCCTCCCCCTCCCACAATCACACAAGTATGGCCGGAGAGAGCATCCCATGAAATGGTTGGACGGGATGGAGGATTGGGGTTAGCTCAGTTACAATCACACACGTGACACAGAAGAGTTGACCTCATGTTGTTAGGAAATGAGTTGCCATGACGATGTGTGTGTGTGTGTGTGCGCAAATGCATGTGCACACTACTTACTTTTTTATATAATGCATGTGTGGCAAGTGTGTTTGAGAGAGTGAAGATGTGAATGTGTGTACATGATGTGTGTGTGTGTGTGTGTGTGTGTGTGTGTGTGTGTGTGTGTGTGTGTGTGTGTGTGTGTATGTGTGTGTGTGTGTGTGTGTGTCTGGGATCTGAACAGAGCCAAAAGATATTGGGCAATCCTCAAAAGGACTGCTTAGTGTCAAACTGTTAGTCCATATGTGTGCTTCACATTTGTTCTAATGCATCACATTGATCTCTATGGTTCTAGAACAAAGTTGAAAGCCTATGGAATCACATCCAATGGCTTTCATGTCCATGGAGTTAGGTAGAACCGATATCTCTACTGTAGAAGTTCTCTGATATTGAAAGTTATTTCATAGTATTTCAGGCAGATAGCCTGTACAATCTTTGTTCTTTACTCCTGTTTTGTTACTTATTAAATCCATGAACATGATGGGAAAGATATGTGTTTTTCAAAAACTGCAAAACTTGATCTATACACGATCTAGGTTTTCCACAGCACTCAGCTTTAACACCCGAGTGGAGCAGCGGTCTAAGGCACTGCATCTCAGTGCTAGAGGCGTCACTACAGACCCCGGTCCAATTCCAGGCTGTATCACAACCGGCCGTGATTGGGAGTCCCATAGGGCGGCGCACAATTGACCCAGCGTCGTCCGGGTTTGTCCGGGGTAGGCCGTCATTGTAAATAAGAATTTGTTCTTAATTGCCTAGTTAAATAAAGGTTAAACATAAATATAAATAAACACCTGCTACACCACTGCTGCTTTGATGTTCAGCTATATGAGCGATCACATAGACCTTGACCTCAGGTTATTTACCAGTCAAACCTTAACCAAAGTGCTACCACCCATTTCTTAACGTTACGTGGATATGCTCTTGTCATTGCTGGGGTTTTTTTTTGCGTTGGGGCTTTTTTTCACTGTCTGATCAAAGTTCTCCTCCATCCTCAGTTCCTGCCCAGTGGACCCATTTCGGCATGTGCAAACAATTACCAATCAGAGGTCCACTGTGCACCCATGCCAGTCTTCCGTTTGATGTAGAATCGCTACTCTCGTCCACTTCATAGTTTCCATGCCAACAGCTAATGCCATTCTCTGTATTTCTCTGAAACACCATAGGGTTTAAGGGTTTACAGTATATTCTCCATGTCGGACTCTGCTCCATGTAAAAGCAGCACACGTTTAAAACCTTCACACCTTTTTGTGATGGTGAAAACCATTTGTACTTATTGCACTAACCTAGCACTGTTAGAATTGATGTTACTACACTGGCATGATAAATAACCTGAACACTTTCACTACAGATGTAGGATCTTAATTTGAGCCAGTTTGCTACAGCAGGAACATAATCCTGCAGCAACAGAAAATGTGAATTGTTATGTGGATTATAATGAATGGACATTTTTGTAGGGGTTGATACATTTGTCATAAGGGAAACTCAAGTGTGACATTTCTAAATGGAAATTACAAAGTTCCGAAGCCTTTTTAAACCTCAAATACACTACTACACAATTTAAATTATTTCCTGCATTACAGGAAAGTTCTGCAACAGGGTGATCAAATTAATATCCTACATCTGCAGCTACCCCAGGGTTTAGTTCAGTGGTTAACACAGCTTCCTAGCAAGCAAGGGAACTGAGTTCGAAGACACTCGGTCACACAGGCAAACCCAAAAAATAATTGGATCATCTATTGTTGTGCAATTTTCCTTAGTCATAAATCCACTTTGTGTGGGCATGCAACAGTTTCCAAAACAACAGTCATACATTAGATCAGTATTCTAATGGTGGGAGAGTAACTTCAGTCCAGAGAGTACTTTGTAAAATGAGTTTTTAACAGCTTTTTAGCTCGCAGACATATCTTGGCTCAAAGCCTTCTCATGGCCTGAACCCAGTACAGCGGTTCAGAATAGATGTCTATCACTGCCAGCATCTTAAAGGTTCAGAATAGATGTCTATCACTGCCAGCATCTTAAAGGTTCAGAATAGATGTCTATCACTGCCAGCATCTTAAAGTGTAGAGAGGAAGAAGACATCCTCAAACTTTAGGTCCATGTAGACGTGTATTTACCTAAAGGACAGCAGAGGTGACTTGATAGGTCTCGATGCTGTAAAGACTACATGGCCAGACTCAATTTTATAAATTAAAGCGATTGTTATATGGATCATTTTTTGTTGTAGGACATTCATCGATTTCTCACAAACCATTGATCTCCTTCTCTTGGGTAAATGCTTCAGGACAGGTTAGCCATAGGCTCAAAGTAGAAAAGCGGTGGCAGTGTCTGTCAATCATATTATGACAGGCATCAGGGATAGAGGGTGAGATGTAAAGAGCCAGACCCAGTTAACACACCCTGGCCACTCCTTGGCAGACATTAAAGGAGAGTACGGGCGTGTCCACAGTTAAAACGGCAATCTGGTTTTTTTCAGCCTGTTTCATACTCCATAAAGAGATTAAAAACAGGTGCCCCGCTGCCAACAAGGTTTTCTACACAGCGTTATTATGACTGTGACATTCATTCACTCTTGCACTATTGGAAATCTGCATGAATGTTTCTCAAAATGATGTAGACTTGTCTTTACAGTGATCCCATTATGAAAACAGATACTCCCATCCAGGCCCTCATCCGTCACCCCGCTCCTCCGCCCCCCCAGATGTAGAGAAAATTAGCCCTGGCTTGGAGCTCGTCTGGTCTCCTCTTCCAGAGCGCATCAGAGATAATACTCTAAATCAATATGACAGCTTTGCTGTCCTGGCCGCTTCCACCAGCCCCATGTATGGATTAACGGTAAGGAATAAAAGCCATTTTACTTCAAAGCTCAGCAAATTAAATATCAGATTTCTTTTTATCTTTGGAGATGAATCGCTGTGTCGTGTTGCGTGAGGGAGTATCCGGTGACTGGCAGGCCACAAATAGTAATAATGAAGGGAGAGTGAAACCAAACTGTTAGGCCCCCAAGCATGTTGAGTTGGTCTCAAAGGTGCAATCTGGAATAGTTACTGTTGTTCAGTGGTTATTTAGCTTAATCATATAACCCATTTATTCTTCAAGAATGTAACTGAGAACAACCTTTACCACCCCATGGTTACGTTTCCCCGGTCGCATCCCTCAGCTTTATAGAAAACCAAGTGGTGGGGCTGCTGTTTGTGTGAAAATAAAAGAAGGAATGTGGCTTTGATTCTAATAGGCCAATACAATAGCAGCCGGATGACAGACAATAAAAAACGGGAAATTGGAGGATCAAAGCTGTGCAGTCAGCATTTTCACTGCCTTTGATGAATTGCATCCTTGGTTCATCTTTAGACTTTTTTTTTTTTATGGATAAAAAAACAGTCACACTGCATGATTGCTGATTTGACAATATTTATAACATTTGTACAGTTCATTTGAATATGCATTTAAGACCAGGTGAATGACAAGCTGAACATTACTAGTTCACACCCATATGTGTGTCACACCCTGGCTCTGGGACTCTATATGTTGAGCCAGGGTGTGTTCATTCTTTGTGTTATATTTCTATGTTGGGGGTTCTAGTTCTTCTGTTTCTTTGTTGGCCTGAGTGACTCCCAATCAGAGGCAACGAGTGTCAGCTGTGGCTGGTTGTCTCTGATTGGGAGCCATATTTATACTGTCTGTTTTCCCTTGGTGTTTGTGGGTTTTTGTTCCAGTTGGTCATTGTTACCTAGGACGTTACGAGTCGTTTTGTTGTTTTGTATCGTCTGTGCACTTTAACTAATTAAAGTATGTTCGCTCAACAAGCTGCGCCTTGGTCCTCCTCTATTAACGACGATCGTGACAATGTGACAGGATAGATAGCAATATGACATCACACGACATATTAAAAGTCTACCACAGTAATAAGCTCCTAAGAGAGCAATGAACTCCATGGTGATGCAACCAATGGTACATTTGAGAGTTGTTTGGGACTGTGCATTGAATCTAAACATTTAGATAATCACCATGGCAAAGCCTGGTGTAAACTGATTAAATTGGACTCTTGCCATCTGGAGTGGTGCTCCACTAAAATCCAAGCGTGTTCACCATCAAAACATCCACCTCTTGTTGCCTTCCAACCCTCCCACCTAGTGTTGCCTTCCAACCCTCCCTCCTAGTGTTGCCTTCCAACCCTCCCACCTAGTGTTGCCTTCCAACCCTCCCACCTAATGTTGCCTTCCAACCCTCCCTCCTAGTGTTGCCTTCCAACCCTCCTCCCTAGTGTTGCCTTCAAACCCTCCCACCTAATGTTGCCTTCCAACCCTCCCTCCTAGTGTTGCCTTCCAACCCTCCCACTAGTGTTGCCTTCCAACCCTCCCACCTAATGTTGCCTTCCAACCCTCCTCCCTAGTGTTGCCTTCCAACCCTCCCACTAGTGTTGCCTTCCAACCCTCCTCCCTAGTGTTGCCTTCCAACCCTCCTCCCTAGTGTTACCTTCCAACCCTCCCACTAGTGTTGCCTTCCAACCCTCCTCCCTAGTGTTGCCTTCCAACACTCCCACCTAGTGTTGCCTTCCAACCCTCCCACCTAGTGTTGCCTTCCAACCCTCCCACCTCATGTTGCCTTCCAACCCTCCTCCCTAGTGTTGCCTTCCAACACTCCCACCTAGTCTTGCCTTCCAACCCTCCCACCTCATGTTGCCTTCCATGAAATTCTATCCATGTTTATTTGACCCTGAGAAACTAACAAGTGATTGTTTGTGTCTTTGTGTGCATGTTGCTCCTCAAACCACGCTGTGCAGACTGACAGAGAGGTGCAGTAGGCCAAGTTTGGATCATCCTGAGGAGAGAAAGCCATAAATTACAGACGAGGCAACGTTTAAATGGCTCCGTGACGATTTCCATTCAGATGCACTGTGGTTTTACTACTTGTCTGTTCCTTGCCGATGGCTAACATTTTCCCAATAATATTTGGGCCTGTCACGCTCAGCTGGGTCTTTTCCCATCTCCCTCTTTGCATTTCACCTCTACTATATAAAAAGATCACACAACTCACAGGGGAAGTCTCTAAACTTGTATAAGCCAGCTGTCTGAAAGGGTTAGAATAGTAGATCATCATGGGAAATGTAGTTTTCCTCAACGGTTGGAGATCACATGGCTGTGTATAGGAAAGGGTTAGAATAGCAGATCACATGGGAATGCTGTGTAGTTTTCCTCAACGGTTGACAAGGATGAGTCAAATGTCCAAACAAATAAAATAATACCACCGTTCTTGGATGCAAAACACACGATTCAAATGAACATGTCTCCTCAGAATGTGATCTATGTCTGACAAATCCTATAAATTACGGCCCGTAGCCCACAGCATTCATTCTCTATGGGTGTTACCATGTAAGCGCTGTTAGCTCGTTAGTGTGACAACTGCTACTCATAAACTAACCAAATGATGAGGCGCACTCCATTGTTGATATAGTCCTACCCTTTGTTTTTTCTCTGATGTACTCCCTGTCCCCAATATAAAGGTTATAATACAGTATATTTAAATGGAAAATAATACCTAATTAAACCAGTATTTTTCTGTTAGTAGATCCGGCACGTAGGGAGAAACAACTGCCACAACAATTGCTACACTGCGTGTTTCATTGTGGATCTTTCCAGAAGTCAGAGAGAGGGGAAAAAGTGATCGGACAAAGCTGAAATGCAAACGGCGTTGGCGACACATTATGGATGTATCTCTCTGTTTATGCTCTGCCCAGATAAACAGTTGCAGAGTGTTGGTTTTAAGAAGCCATACGGGACATACTTTCCCCCCTCCGTATTTCCTTGAAATGTGCCAGACCCTGCACTCTGTAACCATATAGCCCTGAGTACTTGACTCGGTCCTGTCTCAATCACTCGTTATTTATTAATCACAGCTACTGGAGCGACGTTCATTTGCAGTCATATTTTCCAGATATTTTCATTTTGCTTCTTCAGTTTTTCTTCTGCTTCATCGAAGCGCTCTGACACTCCAAGACTCCCTTTTTCTTTCAGCTAGGAATGTGTTTAAATGCCAATGTCTAAATGGGGTACTTTGTTTAAATAAGGTGTGGTTCCATTCGAGTCCCCACTTCAACACGATCTCCTTTCAAATGATTACATGTTCCCAGTACGGAATAAAATGCAAGTGCACCTCCATCTAGGCCCAAAATATCTGTCTTGCCATCGGGACCGTCTCTGGTCTTTTACTTTCCTTTCTACCTCCAATGCCAGTTCCTCAAGGCTCTCACGCAAAACGGACTTGGCTCACAACTGCCTCGCACACCAATGTCAGACACTGCTTCGCGTCTTTTTTCTTAATTACTAACCTAAATATTTCAATGAAAGGAGTGGTTGGCACAGACGGAACTGGGAGCAGAGGAAGGGTGTAGGGCAGGCTACATGGACTGTGTGCACTTGGCCGAGTCCGCACACATCAAGGGATCAATAGGATTGCCTGCCGGTGGAGGTAATGGATCCTTAAGGTTCTATTTAAGAACAACCCAAGTCCCAACCTCGGGTGAAATGCTAAGGCTTCGGCCAGACAAAATACAAGTCTGTGATTATAGAGAGAGGAGGAATGAAGGAGGAATGAATGGGACGGTATGTACCTTAGAATCAAAGCTACTTAAACGAGAAAAGGAAGTGCTTGAGACTTGGATTCAGTCCCCAGGCCTCTCGGCATTGGCTTTGGGTAGAAATGTATCGTATATATCCACGCCAGAAGCTTACTGTTAGAGAGATATCAATGTCGAGATCTATCCTCTTCCTCGGAATACATCATGGGGTTGAGATCTATCCTCTTCCTCTGAATACATCATGGGGTTGAGATCTATCCTCTTCATCTGAATACATCATGGGGTTGAGATCTATCCTCTTCCTCTGAATACATCATGGGGTTGAGATCTATCCTCTTCCTCTGAATACATCATGGGGTTGAGGTCTATCCTCTTCCTCGGAATACATCATGGGGTTGAGATCTATCCTCTTCCTCGGAATACATCATGGGGTTGAGATCTATCCTCTTCCTCTGAATACATCATGGGGTTGAGATCTATCCTCTTCCTCGGAATACATAATGGGGTTGAGATCTATCCTCTTCCTCGGAATACATCATGGGGTTGAGATCTATCCTCTTCCTCTGAATACATCATGGGGTTGAGATCTATCCTCTTCATCTGAATAAATCATGTGGTTGTATTCACATGGGGGATTGCAGAAAAACATTGGTATTTGCATTGGATTTCCTGTCATCCGTCCGTCCCAAGCGTCTGGTTTATCTGTGAAATCATATTTGTGCTTTTGGCATACGGGTGCTGCTTGGCAAAGGAGTGAAAAGGCTGTAACTCATTGTCTTTAATCCATCCATGGGAATCTGGTAACAACTCAGAATATGGGACATAGTGCTGTTAAGCACTAGCAGCTTGTTGGCCATGGTGAAACTGTGTTAAAACGGTTTATTACCAACGAATTTCCTACAATACTGCATATTATTATCTTGTATGCACATATAGTGTAATAACACTTGGGAGTAAAGAGGTTTATATTAGGTTTGTATTAATATTACTGGAGTTCAAGCCTTATTGTGTCCATAGTGCTTAACCGTTTTTTGACTAGATGTGTGTCTCAACCTCCAGTCCGTGGACCAGCACTGGTCTCTAGGATGTTGCCGACCTGTCCCTCAGTTAGCAGATGGTTAGTTGACACATATTTAGTAAAGTAAAAAAGTCCTATATGTTCACTGACGGCTATGAAACATCCCTGAACTCATAACTCATCCACAAACCAGGCTAACTCATTTCCCAGGTTTAAAAGAGCAGTTCACTTAAGACTCAAATTGGGAGCATGCGCTGACCAGCTGGCAAGTGTCTTCACTGACATGTTCAACCTTTCCCTGACTCTGTCTGTAATACCTACTGTACATGCTACGGAGGGGGTACACGGCCCAGTACATCACTGGGGCAATCTCCCTGCCATAAAGGATCTCTATACCAGGCGGTGTCAGAAGACTCCAGCCAGCCAAGTCATAGACTCTTCTCTCTACTACCTCACGCCAAGCGGTACCGATGCATCAAGTCTGGAACCAACAGGACCCTGAACAGCTTCTACCCACAAGCCATAAGACTAGACTACAGTGCCTTGCAAAAGTATTCATCCCCCTTGGCGTTTTTCCTATTTTGTTGCATTACAACCTGTAATTTAAATTGATTTTTATTTGGATTTCATGTAATGGACATACACAAAATATTCCAAATTGGTGAAGTGGAATGAAAAAAATAACTTGTTTCAAAAATTCAAAAAAATTAATAACGGAAAAGTGGTGTGTGCATATGTATTCACCCCCTTTGCTATGAAGCCCCTAAATAAGATCTGGTGCAACCAATTACCTTCTGAAGTCACATCATTAGTTAAATAAAGTCCACCTGTGTGCAATCTAAGTGTCACATGATCTATCACATGATCTCAGTATATATACACCTGTTCTGAAAGGCCCCAGAGTCTGCAACACCCCTAAGCAAGAGGCACCACCAAGCAAGGGGCACCATGAAGACCAAGGAGCTCTCCAAACAGGTCAGGGACAAAGTTGTGGAGAAGTACAGATCAGGGTTGGGTTATAAACAAATATCAGAAACTTTGAACATCCATTATAAAATCCATTATAAAAAAATGGAAAGAATATGGCACCACAACAAAACCTGCCAAGAGAGGGCCGCCCACCAGACAACGAGGGGCAACAAAGAGACCAAAGATAACACTGAAGGAGCTGCAAAGCTTTTAGGACTATCTGTTGTTCCATGTACTGAATCTGTCATTCAATGTGTTTGTATGGGCTAATATCAGTAAGGCCAAAAAATACATTTTCATCTAATCATTTTTTTATTTATATATTTTTTTAACTTAAAATTCTAAATCAAAGAGTGAAATGATCCTGGTTACGAGAATTCCCGCTCTAGGACAGGAATTACACGAAATAGGTCGGGCTACTTCCTCTGTGGTGGGTCTTTCATGAAAAGTCAAGAACCATGCTGTGTTGAGGTTCCCTGTCTAGTCTTACAGAAACCTGATGATGGAGAAAATGTACCTTTTTCAGATCCACAATATCTAGTATAATACAGAGTTTTAGGCAGCAACACACTGTAACTCCCATTTAGAAGCCCTTACAGCAAAACAGCCTGCTCGTATAGACAAGATGTAACATAGCAAACGTCCATTCGGGACACTCAAATGAGTATTGCATGTTATGTTTGGTACGGTTACATAAGGGTGATTGGTCGGGGTGGATGGTTAGGCGTATAACGCAAACGTCTAGCAACCCAAAGGTTGCGTGTTCGAATCCCATCACAGACAATTTCAGCTAATTAGCAACCCTGCAACTACTTGCTACTTTGCAACTACTTAGCATGTTAGCTAACTCTAACCCTAACCCTAATTCCTAGCCTAGCTAATGTTAGCGTTAGCCACGGAGCAACCTAGTTAATGTTAGACACGTCGAATTGAAATTTGTAACATATCATAAATTTTTTTTGCAAATCCGTAAGATATTGTACGAATTGCAATTCATAACATATTGTACGAATTTCAATTCGTAACATATCGTATCAATTGGAAATCGTAAAATATCATATGAAATGGATGATGGACATCCACAAATTAATACATACCATACGAAAACGTAACATCACACTAATTGTCTCGGATTTACCTTTACTATGTTACGTCTACCCCTGAGCCCAGGTTGAGCAGAAATCACATTATAAATATTATTAATTGGCATTGCAGCAAAGCCAAGCCGTGTACTGAGCACATTTAGAGACATCCCTCTGATGACACAGGGAGTTGGAATCGAGATCTCACATGCCCTACAGATTGGAATCAGGGTTCCCCACGCCCTACAGATTGGAATCAGGGTTCCCCATGCCCTACAGATTGAGCCATCGCTGGAGCAACCCGTACATAGATTGTCCCTCTTAAAATCCCCTTCCAGACATGTTATTAACGATACTATAAAAATGATAATTCATGACCATATAAAAACGTCACATTTCCACTCGGTCCACCCCTGTCCTGTTATGGTTGGAATTTGAGTAGGTTGTGTTCCTGCCATGTTTACAGACAAGCCTATAGAGGTAGTGTTAGCCTGGACTGTCAAGAAACCCCCAGGAATGGAAGGACATACGGGCGCTGTCATACGGCATGTTGTCAAAGCCGCACCACTGCTGTTTTTTTTTTCTCCAGACTTTTGAAAGTCGTCCAACAGCTGATGGACAAAGATCGTGTTTTTTCTGGTGGACTTTGTCCTCTTCTTCCTCCATGATATACATTCCCTGTCAGATCCCTGTCAGATCCCACTGTCTCACATGATATATCACGAGGAAACAAGCTAAAGAATTGCAATAAAACTGACCTGCTTGTATTTAGATATAGTACATTTGAAGGATAGAATGTTTTATGAGGCCGTCTTCATTTTAGAGAATGATACGACCTTATGCTAATGGGTATGATAGCCTTTTAGTGTGCTACGGCTTTAGGATATTTACGGGAACGCTATATCAGCTGCATACTGTATCTCTTGACGTACGGGAGACACAACTGATACACTCCCATTGTAGTTACTGTAAATCATCAGCGTGAGTCTCTGCTTTGAGTCTATGTCCTGTGAAGACACTGTCACCTCTTAATACACGCCTGAAAGTCGTTGACGCCTCTGAGCTCTGCGCTACAACTCTGGTGTAGCGGTAGAAAAACCTATTCCAATGGATCGTGAACACAGCGTTCCTGTTGTAGTTAAACAGCCAGTAGAATGTCAAGGTGCTGTTCATTACCTTTAACCCCTAACCTCTCTATAAGTTTAAGAAAGTTGAGTGGAGGCAGGAGAAAGCAAATCCTCCTCGGCACACACACCTGTATCTAGTTGACCTAACAATTTAAAAAATGCATTCTAGTGGGGAAGAAAAGCTCTTGAATAGTGTCAGTTGATGTTCATTTCAATAACTTTGCCATGTCCGTTTTTAGCATTTGAGTGTTTATTAAGCAATAAGTATTCTCTGAATCTTACATTAGTCTAAGGCCTAACTATTTGTTTGCATTATTATTTCTGCAACCACCAGTGTCCTTCTAATAGTTCAGTGAAACACACTCACATAACCAGACTCCTTTAGAAATGAATAATGGCAACTCCAACTTTGACTACCCCCTCCAACATTCCCCTTGACTTCGGGGATGTCATTTACAAAATAGCCTCCAACATTCCTTCATATCATTACAATCATTCATATTTCCATGAATTTCATGTTTAGACCGTTTGAACACAGAGAGCCTCTGTCTCCTAGATGCCTGAAGTAGACTGACTGACTGCCACGTTCTGTCATGTGAATTTAATTCCAGGCATTTTTCTCCCTGCATATTTCATATAATGAGTCGGGAAGAACGTTATCAGGGTGTCTTCTACATAAACAAACAGAGCTAGGGAGTAGGTTGTTAGCGTTGCCATAGCTATATGCTGATGTAAGCGGAGCTATTTGTGAACGCTCCAAGTGAAATCTCTCTCCATAAGATCACTGTTGGACTTTCACTATGACAAGTATGAATGCCAACATAAAAGTTGAATTCCAATTCAATTTATTTTGTCACTATTATCACTCCATACACAAGCTTCACCTTGTCTGTGATTTGAGTGACAGGGTATGCTAATAAATCAATTGTACCCTTGGTATGAATACTTCCCTGTGTCACGATTTGGTGCGATGGGAAATGGTATGTCTGTTAAACCACCATGTCCCTCAAGAGGCAGACTGCTTGGAATTTTCTCACTAAGCTCACCCCACAGAGCTTTAGAAGAAAGCATCGGAAGCTCCAGATTTGCGCTAATGGGTACAGCGAGACTGGATGGCAGACTACCCGTCTATACATGTGGGGATTGAGATGCATGCATCCATCTGCCTTCACACTAAGCCTGCTGCCCCAAACCCTCTTCTCAGGCAGCAGCACTTGTTCATCTACAGGGGCCTATGTACCTCTCCAAGCTAACCCGGGTAAAGAGGCAGAATGGCTGCCTGAGCAGATGCAACACCACATCAAACAGCTAACAGGATGTGATGATGGGAGGCAGGTAGCCTAGCGGTTAAGGGCGTTGGCCCAGTAACCGAAAGGTCGCTAGTTCGAATCCCTGAGACGATTAGGTGAAAAATTGTTTGATGTGCCCTTGAGCAAGGCACTTAACCCTAATTGCTCCTGAAAGTCACTCTGGATAAGAGTGTCTGCTAAATGACTAAAATATAAATGCAATGATTCACAAACAGGACTTCCGTAGGATGTGGAGGTGATGTTGGATTTTGGTAATGGATAAGGTGACGCATGCATGCGCCACTCCCCTGGCTAATCACTATTCTCTGACAGTTGTTACAGTATCTTAGGAAAACAGCGCTAACGCTAATCTAATCTAACCGTCACTCAAACAGGGGAAAATAGAATGAGCGCCATCTGAATTGCAGGGACTGGGACACATGTGAGGATGCTTTTGCCTCAGTCTCATCCCCTTGTGCAGACGGAGCAGTAAGGTAGAGGAGCTGGTTTAGACCTTGGTGAAAAAGAGCAGGGATTCTTGTGCCTCAGTTTGTAACTTTATTAGGTATTTATAAGACCAATAAAGACCACCTAAATAACTTTGCCAATTGTACGGTACCACATTGGTTCTTGGAACAGAGTACAGAGATGAAGGTGGTTGTTTGAGCTGATGGTGGACACAGATGTTGAGGCAAACATCTCAAATCATGCTTTGCCAGTGCACAGCGCCACACAGACGTCAAACACCAGGAAGGAAACAGGGTGTAAGCCTCACTGTGCCCTGCAGGGTATAACATGTCTCATCCATAATGGAAAGGTTTCCTGGCTGCCCATTCAAAATGCATGGCAGCTCATGGAAACATAGCACAGCACCTATGACACATTTTGGCAATGGGGTCATTGAAGGCCTGTAAAGTCCGGGTGAGACAGTTCAATGCTAATTGACATTGACACCAATGCTTAGGTGTCTACCTTTTGTTTAAGAGGTTATTAAGAGGGTGTCTCGGGTAACAGAACACTTTGGCTTTGGTAGACAAGGATCATGTGATGTGTCACGCCATCCATGGGTCGTGTTCATTAGGTAAGAAACGGAAGAAAATGGCCCAAATCGTGGAGGTTCTATCTGAACCTGTCCAAAAATAAATGCTTGTTTTTTGTTTAAATGTTTTGCTACGGTGTGCCCTATTGAACAAGACCCAGCCCTCCTAGTTGGAGTCACTGGGTTCGTTGAAGTTTTTTGGGGGCTGTGGAAATGAGACCTAACACAGTAAGCTGTCAACAAGTGTCAGGTGAACCAAGTAGCCAACCAGCAGACAAGAATAGCTAGCTGTACTTAAAGTTTAAAGCAAAGTACACTAATGTACAGCTCAAACCAAGTAACCTGACAGTTGACCTACATCTGCCTGACTAAATATAAAATAATCTAACTGTCGCATTGAAAACCGTGTAAATAGTTTCATCAGTTGATTCCATATGTCTTTACACACAGTGAGATGAGTCTGCCAAGAAAGTACTGTGAAGTTAGTTTGACGCTACACGTTCTTTTGCTTGTCTGATCCAATATGACGCTGTTGCTCTAAGTCTCTAGGGCTGTGGTCTGCATGACTGCAGAACACCTATTAACACATATTTCAGATTCATATTAGCCAGCAGCAAAATACAGATAACACTGAGACATTGATTCTTGAGCTGTAATTAAATGGAGCCACATTCCATGTTTCTGCAATCCATTTTCAGAAATGTGTTTAATGGGATAGTGTGAGATTTCTCAGCCAGATGAATTCATGGGTTCCATTTTTGTTTCACTGCGTGAAGCTGAACATAGTTTTGAGAGCCATTATTATTTTATTTTATTTATTTAAACTTTATTTTATCAGGGAGTCATACTGAGACCAAGATCTATTTTACAGATGAGCTCTGAATTACACAAATTACAGAAAATACACACATCAAAATATAAATACAAAATGCAAGCAGAAAGAAAAACACTGTCATAAAAAAAAAACACATTCATCAGTAATAAGGTCCTCAATCATTTGACATTTACATTACAATCAGCTTTCTGAATTGCCCCAGAGGCACCAGAACATCAAATGTAAGAACGTTTTGAAGATTGTTCCACAAATAAGGTGCAAGAAAACTAAAAGCTGATTTACCTAACTCAGTAGAGACCAAAGGAATTTCCAGTTAGCCATCCCTGAGACCGGGTGTGGTAACTCTTATGTCTAAAGTTTAGTAATGATGTTAGGTACAGTGGGACTTTTTGTAAAAGGGCTTTATAAATGAAAACATAGCAATGTATCAACCTAAGTGACATGAAAGACGGCCAACCAACTTTCTGGTAGAGAATGCAGTGATGAGTACCACAATTGTCGCCCGTAATAAAGCGCAGGGCATTTAACTAGCTTTTAGAGCAATAACTGGAAGTCTACGAGAACAGCTAGCTTAGTTGCCAAAACGTCGCACTATCCTTTAATTTGCTCAGCAGAGTGTTTTGGGTGTAGGAACACTTGGTTTAAAAATCAACAGGCCCTATGGCATGTGTGCAACTCCCTCAATCAGGGACATGCTGCTGTGCAAATTAAATGAAACATATTCCGTTTGATTGACAACTGGGGAAGCTCTAACTGTAACGGTGTGGGGTAAATATTGAGAGCAGGGTAGGACGCGTTGGCCCTGAGACTGGGTAAGACAAGAGCCCTAAGAGTGCAGTTTCCAGAGTGACTACTGTATTTTCAGTGGAAGTCAGGGTCACTGTGTGGGTAAGGCCAGCCAAGCAGGGTCTTCTGCTGTACAGTAAAACAGCCATTTTGGACCGGTTGACAAAATGCTTGGTCAAGCCCTGGAGTATCAACAGACAAGTCTACTGGAGTTGTTGCGATAGTCCACTATCCAGTCATCATACAGACAGGTTCTACCAGGACCCAATCTATCCAGAACCCAGTCATAAGCCTCACATGCTGACCAAACCGCGTTGCGTGTGCGTCATTCAATCATTTCATCCAAACTGCTCACACGCACCAATGGACGTCTGCGTAGCCAAGGCGCTAACATAGACAACATCAGCACGGACATGATGGAGCGCGCGGAATCACACAGCACGGAACCCGGTGCCCCACAGCCCCCCCCCCCCTTGGAACCCTGTGTTCCCCTCTGTTCTCTGACACACATTCACCTCCTCTCCTCCCATTTCCCCTATCCCTCATAACCGTGGGAACCAACGAAAGGTCAGAGTTAAATGTTGGCTGTGATATCCTGGGTTTGTAAACCGCCGGGCCGGAGCCAAACGTTGTGCCGTGCCCCCCCATAAACATCCTGGTCACTAGCGACCAGACGACCGGAGGTGAGGCGGAGTTGCGACTCACAACAAGAGCGTCCCTGTTGTCAGAGTGACAGGCCTCCAGTTGCTGTCAACTCCTAAAGCACAGAAACGCAGATATTCCATTGACACAGCACACAAGCTTGTTTATGCTGCTATAGGGATCGGCACAACACGTCACGAGCACAGAGCAGTCATAACCAAGTGTTCAAAGTTGGTGAGGAATAATCGCGCCACGCGCTCACGGCACAGTCGTTGGGGTTGGCTAGTTGGTATGCTGATCATCTAGCCAAAGTTGTCTAGCATACTAATGCAATAACACGGACTACTATGATACCTTATTTTGTTTTATTGAACCTATATTTAACTAGGCAAGTCAGTTAAGAACAAATTCTTATTTACAATGACGGCCAATTGTGCTCCGCCCTATAGCTGATATTCCCATGCTAGTTGTAGTCTAGTCTGTCTGTACCATGAGTTCTGAAGCTTTCTCAGTTTTAGGGGTTAAATGCCTTGCTCAAGGGCCCTCAGGTTACCAGTTGACATCCAATCAGACCCAGGATTGGAACCAGCAGCCTGGTTGCTGCCTCTAACTGGAAGGCTTCATTTTCATGACTACCTTCTCTCCAGATTCAAACTCCAATTCTGTCCTGTGACTTGACATCTGACTAGACAGTGGATGTATTCATCCTGTACCTTAGCCAGTCCCAATGCCATGCATTGGTAAACCCCTACACCACAGCAGACTTAACAGTCTAAACCATACTAAACCTAAACCTACTCCATCCCACACTTTAACCACACCACGCTACATGACAGAAGAACCAACAATCAATACTCATAATGTACTTACATCATGTCACATCTCCAGAGGCAGAATGGGCCTTTGTTGAACTTGTAGTAATTCCATTAGATCTATGGCTGTAGCACCCTACTCATACTACTAATATGCATACTAGAGAATAGAGCTCTAATTTCTATATTGTATGACTTTATCTCAGCTGTAGTTGGATGACAGCATCAGAAACACAGCCCTCTTAAACTTAAATATGTTCTGCCTAATTTCTACCAGAATGTTAAATGTGCAACCAGAGGGGAAAAAAACTCCAGACCACCTTTCCTCCACACACAGAGACGCGTACAAAGCTCTCCCTCGCCCTCCATTTGGCAAATCTGACCATAACTCTATCCTCCTGATTCCTGCTTATAAGCAAAAACTAAAGCAGGGGAAGCACCAGTGACTCGGTTAATAAGGTGTGGTCAGATGACGCAGATGCTAAGCTACAGGACTGTTTTGATAGCACAGACTGGAATATATTCCAGGATTCTTCCGATAGCATTGAGGCGTACACCACATCAGTCACTGGCTTCATCAATGAGTGCATCGATGACGTCGTCCCCACAGTGACCGTACGTACCCCAACCAGAAGCCATGGATAACAGGCAACATCCGCACTGAGCTAAAGGGTAGAGCTGCCGCTTTCAAGGAGCGGGACTCTAACCCGGACGCTTATAAGAAATCCCGCTATGCCCTCTGACGAACCATCAAACAGGCAAAGAGTCAATACAGGACTAAGATTGAATCATACTACACCGGCTCTGACGCTCGTCAGATGTGGCAGGGCTTGCAAACTATTACAGGCTAGAAAGGGAAGCACAGCCGCGAGCTGCCCAGTGACACAAGCCTACCAAATTAGCTAAATCATTTCTATGCTCGCTTCGAGGCAAGCAACAATAAAGCATGCATGACAGCATCAGCTGTTCCGGATGACTATGTGATCACGCTCTCCGTAGCCGAAGTGAGTAAGACTATTAAGCAGGTCAACATTCACAAGGCCACAGGGCCAGACGGATTACCAGGACGTGTGCACCGAACACGCGATGACCAACTGGCAAGTGTCTTCACTGACATTTTCAACATGTCCCTGACTGAGTCTGTAATGCCAACATGTTTCAAGCAGACCAAGAACCCAATACATTTGTGGTCCTCTGTAGCTCAGCTGGTAGAGCACGGCGCTTGTAACGCCAAGGTAGTGGGTTCAATCCCCGGGACCACCCATGCACAAAAATGTATGCACGCATGACTCTAAGTCGCTTTGGATAAAAGCGTCTGCTAAATGGCATATTATTATTAACATTAAGGTAACCTGCCTAAATGACTACTGACCCGTAGTCTCAAGTATGTAGCCATAAAGTGCTTTGAAAGGCGGGTCATGACTCAAATCAACACCATTATCCCAGAAACCCTAGACCCACTCCAATTTGCATACCGCCCCAACAAATCCACAGATGATGCAATCTCTATTGCACTCCACACTGCCCTTTCCCACCTGGACAAGAGGAACACCTACGTGAGAATGCTATTCATTGACTACAGCTCAGCGTTGAAGAACATAGTGCCCTCAAAGCTCATCACTAAGCTAAGGACCCTGGGGACTAAACATCTCCCTCTGCAACTGGATCCTGGACTTCCTGACGGGCCGCCCCCAGTTGGTAAGGGTAGTAACAACACATCTGCCACACTGATCCTCAATACGGGGGCCCCTCAGGGGTGCGTGCTCAGTCCCCTCCCTGTTCACTTGTGACTGCATGGCCAGGCACGACTCCAACACCATCATTAAGTTTGCTGACGACACAACAGTGGTAGGCCTGATCACCGACAACGATGAGACAGCCTATAGGGAGGAGGTCAGAGACCTGGCCGTGTGGTGCCAGGATAACAACCTCTCCCTCAACGTGATCAAGACAAAGGACATGATTGTGGACTACAGGGGAAAAAAAGAGGACTGAGCACGCCCCAATTCTCATCGACAGGGCTGTAGTGGAACAGGTTGAGAGCTTCAAGTTCCTTGGTGTCCACATCACCAACAAACTATCATGGTCCAAACACACCAAGACAGTCGTGAAGAGGGCAAGACAAAGCCTATTCCCCCTCAGGAGTCAGCAAAGATTTGGCATGGGTCATCAGATCCTCAAAAGTTTATACAGCTGCACCATCGAGAGCATCCTGACTGGTTGCATCACTGCCTGGTATGGCAACTGCTCGGCCTCCGACCGCAAGGCACTATAGAGGGTAGTGCATACGGCCCAGTACATCACCGGGGCCAAGCTTTCTGTCATCCAGGACCTCTATACCAGGCGGTGTCAGAGGAAAGCCCTAAAAATTGTCAAAGACTCCAGCCACCCTAATCATAAACTGTTCTCTCTGCTACCGCACGGCAAGCGGTGCCAGAGCGCCAGGTCTAGGTCCAAAAGGCTTCTTAACAGCTTCTACCCCCAAGCCATAAGACTCCTGAACAGCTAATCATTGGTACCCAGACTATTTGCTGCCCCTCTTTTACACTGCTGCTACTCTGTTTATTACTATGCATAGTCACTTTAACTCTACCTACATGTACACTACCGGTCAAAAGTTTTAGAACACATACTCATTCAAGGGCTTTTCTACATTGTAGAATAATAGTGAAGACATCAACACTATGAAATAGCACATATGTAGTTACCCAAAAAGTGTTTAACAAATCAAAATATATTTTATATTTGAGATTTTTCATATAGCCACCCTTTGCCTTGATGACAGCTTTGCACACTCTTGGCATTCTCTCAGCTTCATGAGGTAGTCACCTGGAATGCATTTCAATTAACAGGTGTGCATTCTTAAAAGTTAATTTGTGGAATTTCTTTCCTTCTTAATGCGTTTGAACCAATCAGTTGTGTTGTTACAAGGTGGGGGGTACAGAAGATAGCTCTATTTGGTAAAAGACCAAGTCCATATTATGGCAAGAACAGCTCAAATAAGCAAAGAAAAACAACAGTCCCATCATTACTTTAAGACATGAAGGTCAATCAATCCGGAAAATGTCAAGAACTTTGAAAGTTTCTTCAAGTGCAGTCGCAAAAACCATCAAGCGCTATGATGAAACTGGCTCTCATGATAACCACCACAGGAATGGAAGACCCAGAGTTACCTCTGCTGCAGAGGATAAGTTCATTAGAGTTACCAGCCTCAGAAATTGCAGCCCAAATAAATGCTTCACAGAGTTCGAGTCACAGACACATCTCAACATCAACTGTTCAGAGGGGACTGTGTGAATCAGGCCTTCACGGTTGAATTGCTGCAAAGAAACCCGTACTAAAGGACACCAATAAGAAGAAGAGACTTGCTTGGGCCAATAAACATGAGCAATGGACATTAGACCGGTGGAAATTTGACCTTTGGTCTGGAGTCCAAATTTGGGATTTTTGGTTCTAACCGCTGTGTCTTTGTGAACGGATGATCTTCTCATGTGTATTTCCCACCGTAAATCATGGAGGAGGAGGTGTTATAGTGTGGGGGTGCTTTGCTGGTGACACTGTCTGTGATTTATTTAGAATTCAAGGCACACTTAGCCAGCATGGCTACCACAGCATTCTGCAGCGATACGCCATCCCATCTGGTTTGGGCTTAGTGGGACTATCATTTGTTTTTCAACAGAACAACGACCCAAGTGCTGCATCAGATGACCTGGTCTCCACAATCCCCCGACCTCAACCAAATTGAGATGGTTTGGGATGAGTCGGACCGCAGAGTGAAGGAAAAGCAGCCAACAAGTGCTCAGCATATGTGGGAACTCCTTCAAGACTGTTGGAAAAGCATTACAGGTGAAGCTGTTTGAGAGAATGCCAAGAGTGTGCAAAGCTGTCATCAAGACAAATGGTCGCTATTTGAAGAATATCAAATATAAATTATATTTTGATTTGATTAACACTTTTTTGGTTACTGCATGATTCCATATTTGTTATTTCATAGTTTTGATGTCTTCACTATTATTCTACAATGTAGAAAATAGTAAAAATAAAGAACAATCCTAGAATGATTAAGTGTTCTAAAACTTTTGACCAGTAGTGTACATATTACCTAAATTACCTCGACTAACCGGTGCCCCCGCACATTGACTTTGTACCGGTACCCGCTGTATATAGCCTCCCTACTGTTATTTTATTTTAGTGTTGCTCTTTAATTATTTTTTATTTTTTACTTATCTATTTTTTACTTAACAACTGCATTGTTGGTTAAGGGCTTGTAAGTAACCATTTCACTGTAAGGTGAAATGGCACATGGCACATGGCAAAATACAATTGTATTTTATTTTATTTTTACCCCAGGGAATACAAGGATGCAGTGAACAAGATCTATTCTAAAGACAGTCCAAACAAATAATGAGTTATGTCAATGTCTGACAAAACTATATTCCCTTTCCATGCTTGCATGTTAAGCAGTCATAATGTTTTCACACAGATTTATATTGCTTTTGGCACTATTTTTTATTCAGTGTTTTAATTATAAATGTAGGTCATGCGGAACATAGAAATGGAACGCCAAAGAAAGGAGGTGTCTTTTTCTTGATTACTCTTCACAGCCAAATGAACAAACCCAACCACTTCCCCTCTCCCTAACCAATTTCCTTCACATCGGTCACAGTTTCTTTCTTGCCAACACTGGGCCATGTCGTTGTTCAACGGTTATCCACTGCAGAAGAGTGTTAGAGCAGGGGTCATTTATGCAAGGCTTGTATCGTGATTCAGTAGCCACAAAACAGTAGAAAAAAAACATCCAGAAACGGAACATGTCCAATAAAAAAATGATAATTTGTGTTTTCTGTTGTGAAACATTTTGCTATAGTGTGACCAAATCAACACAACACAATTCTGTCCAACTCTTGACCTTTGACCTATAATAATGGGTTCCCTGGACCCTGGGAGGAAGAAGAATTCTGGTGCAAGTGCCAATGATCAGAGAGACTTGTACTCTACTTCTCCCACACATCTGGGATGTCTTCCAGGGTGGCATTTTTAAACAAGCTGATGCCATCTTGCCTCCATCTGTCTTCAATCTGGGTTTACGGACAACTGGGTTATGCAATGCTACTCCAGACGTTTCAATAAAGCTAATGAAGTGAAAGAGATTTCAGATGTAATGCGTCATTCCACGTGTCCATTTGGTTTCTACAGCAGCAGCACTCCCACCTGTTAAGGGTGGAGATATAAAAAAAAGGTCTCCCAAGAAGAAGCTGAGAAAACGCATCTATTCTGCCAGACAGTACCATGGAGAATTTGATCGCGTTGTCATTTTGGAAGCCTCTGCATGGATTTAAGCACAGCATTTCATTACACATCATTGGTATGTCATTAGATACTGGGTGCGACTGTACACAACATATTAGCTAACATTTCACCCATCTGTACCAATCTTAGAAGTGGGGAGAGGAAACAATTGAATGACTGAACAGTTCATAACTAAAGATCTTTCTGACCATCTGGGGGACTAGAACCACAAAGCCTGGAATTCAATGTTTACTTCGTATTTGAGATGTCAAAGGTGTTATGTCCAACACACCTCACACACTACTTCCTAACATGTCCCTGTGTACATAAAGATGGACATCATCGCAGAGCCACACTTAATTCAATCCCAACCGCTGTAGGGGAAGGTATCTATAGTGTAACATAATAAGTAACATGATAATTTGCATGTACTCTCTCTGTGTGCAAAAATAGTGTTTAACATGATTTTTTTATGACTACCTCATCTCTGTACCCCACACATACAATTATCTGTAACGTCCCTCAGTCGAACAGTGAATTTCAAACACAGATTCAACCACAAAGACCAGGTAGGTTTTCCAATGCCTCACAAAGAAGGGCGCCTATTGGTAGATGAGTTTAAAAAAACGGAAGCCAGTCGCACCAATGTGTCAGAGGAAATATTGTACAACTGGCGACCGAAGTCAGCGTGCATGCGCCCGGCCCGCCACAAGGAGTCGCTAGAGCGCGATGGGACAAGGACGTTCCAGCCGGCCATGGGTCTCCCAGTCGCGGCCGGCTGCGACACAGCCTGGAATGAACCCGGGTCTGTAGTGACGGCTCAAGCACTGCGATGCAGTGCCTTAGACCGCTGCGCCACTCGGGAGGCCCAATATTCCAAAACATGCATCCTGTTTGCAACAAGGCACTAATGTAATACTGCAAAAAATGCGTCAAAGCAATTTACTTTTTGTCCAGAATACAAAATGTTATGTTTGGGGCAAATCCAACACAACACATTACTGAGTACCATTCTCCATATTTTCAAGCATAGTGGTGGCTGCATCATGTTATGGGTATGCTTATAATCGTTAAGGACTGGGGAGTTTTTCAGGATAAAAAAATTAACTGAATGGAGATAAGCACAGGCAAAACTCTAGAGGAAAACCTGGTTCAGTCTGCTTTCTACCAGACACTGAGAAATGAGTTCACCTTTCAGCAGGACAATAACCTAAAACACAAGGCCAAATGTACACTGGAGTTGCTTACCATGAAGTCAGTGAATGTTCCTTATTGGCCGAGTTAATGTTTTGACTTAAATCTATTTGAAAATCTATGGCAAGACCTGAAAATGGTTGTCTAGCAATTATCAACAACCAATTTGACAGAGCTTGGAGAATTTTGAAAAGAATAATGGGCAATCCAGGTGTGCAAAGCTCTTAGAGACTTACCCAGAAAGACTCACAGCTGTAATTGCTGGCAACGGTGCTTCTATAAAGTATTGACTCACGGGGTGTGAATTCTAATGTCAATTAGATATTTCTGTATTTAATTTTCAATAAATTTGCTAAAAGCATGTTTTCACTTTGTCATCATGGGGTATTGTGTGTAGATGGGTGAGATTTTGAATTCAGGCTGTAACACCACAACATGTGGAATAAGGACTACTTTCAGAAGGTGCTGTATATTGTTGAGTAGACGTTCATTGAGGTCATCTTGAGATGCAGCGCTTCAACCTTTTTGAAAAGGTAAAAATATGACTGACTTAATCCACTGTATTAGGCAGGGTGGAGCACATTGTCTGGGTGTAAATCATGCGAGCAGTGCTGTCTAAATGTTGGCGGACAGCATTCGTCACGTGCAAAAGTATCTAGGCCTTGGTTTTTGGTACTTACAGTAGAGGAATACGTGCCTTGGTGTTATAAATATAAGTGTATGGTTTGGATGCTAACTCATGCATATATTGTGCAGTTGGGTCTCAGTATTGATCCTGGTATTAGAATGTACCACCATTTTCTAGAAAATTGCCTATTTTGAAGTCATCATATCCATTTTCTGACAAAACAGGTTTTTGCCATATGTGAAAAGCTAATTCACAGCTAGTATCTCTACTTAGCTAGCTAGAAGTTAGCCTAGCGTTGGGCCAGTAACTGAAATGTCACTGGTTCAAATCCCTGGTCTGAATAGGTGAAAAATGTGTCGATGTGCACTTGAGCAAGGCACTTAATCCTAATTGCTACTGTAAGTTGCTCTGTCTGCTAAATGACTAAAATGACAAATGTAGCATACCCATAGCTTAGCACACTTGCTACAGCGATGGTACCATGTTCCCAGTTATCTAAACAAGTGCTTTCTTTTTTATCCATAAATATGTTTGCTAACACCCCCAGATGGCATATGAACACATCATAAGCGATGGTAAAATGTATAGAATAGCAGGAAATTAGCTTTAACGGTCGACTTCGGCCACAAAAATGGTCAAATTCCTCGTCTTTCTTCATTTTCCTAGTTCATTAGCTAAGCTAGCCACTTGTTAGCTAGCCAGTAACCCCTCCACTATGTGTTGATGGAATTTCACAGGATTTGTTTTTGGATGGAAGCTGTGGAGATCGGTAAGAAATGGCACTTCTAATACAGGCTGGTCACTCGTGGGACAAGTCAGATACAAGTCAGAGATTATGTGGAAACCAGCCACAAGTGGCAACAGTGAGCACTGTTACCTTCAAGTAGGCTTTGGTTTTGGGTTAGCGGATGGGTGTAAGCATCTGCCTCTGGTTCCAAAGACTGCTTGTTTTGATAGTTTTGTTTTAAGCCTATCCCAAACCTTAACTCTTGCCTTAACCATTCAGAGTTAATGCCTAACCTTACGGATTTTGAGTTAATGCCTCAACTTAACCTTGGAACGTTACAGAGAAGTAAAAAATGAAACAGGAATGTCTAACTCAGTTATACACTTTAAAGCCGTTATGTTTTGTGTTTTTGCCCAAAGTCGACATTTAAAGTAACTGTCCAGTGTGTCCAGATGTCTATGAAATATGACCTACAATTAATTACAATGAGTTAAATAGTTTTCCTTCCAAGAAACTGTAATTATGTAATTATGTATTTTTTTTCTCTGACATGCTTTGTCAACTGTGGGACCTTATATAGACAGGTGTGTGCCTTTCCAAATCATCTCCAATCAATTGAATGTACCACAAGTGGACTCCAATCAAGTTGTAGAAACATCTCAAGGATGATCAATGGAAACAGGATGCACCTGAGCTCAATTTCGAGACTCATAGCAAAGGGTCTGAATACTTATGTAAATTTGATATTTCCGTTTTTTATTTGTAATAAATTAGCTAAAATTTCTAAAAACCTGTTTTTGCTTTGTCATTATGGGGTATTGTGTGTAGATTGATGAGGGAAAAAAACAATTTAATCAATTTTAGAATAAGGCTGTAACCTAACAAAATGTGGGAAAAGTCAAGGGGTCTGAATACTTACGAAGGCAATGTATATACTGCAAAATGTTCTCTCAGACTCATGACAAAATGTGTAGAATAGCATTATAAAACAGCACATTTTTCTCTCTATACCCTAAGACAAAATTTGTTGAAACGCAGGAAGTTAGCTGTTTTCCTTTAACTGGGGGATTTCCACTTATTCTGTGTTTACTAAATACCCCTCCATATACCCTTCAAAATACCCCTCAAGAGAGGCATATAAAGTCATGTCAAACTGTGTAGAATTTCAGGAAATGCCTTTTAAAATGTCAACAACAAAAAAGACAGGAGGACCCCTGGACCCCCGTCTACTGTTAACCCCCCCCCCCACCCCCCACCCACCCCATATCTACACCACAATTTCACCCAACATGTTCTGATTCAGCATCATATGTGTTCCAAGTAGCCAGTGCAGGTCGCAGGGCTCAAGGGTGACCCCTATCGAATGGAATCCACCCATACAGAGCTCTTCCCAGCCAAGCAGCCACTTATATATGACTGATGCCCGGGATGTTCACAGTGGTCCACAAAAGGTGGTTCACATTTAGTGGTGAGTCTGTGTGTAGGCTGACCAAACAATCCACGATGTTGCTGAACGAAGAAGCCAATGCAGAGCTCAGACGCCTGCTCCGTGGGTTGGTCATGAGCAGAATTCCCGGAGCACACAGGAAAGACACTGCTAGAGGTAAAAGTTGCTCCTAGACATGAAGGACTATCTATTGTCCACTACCTCTAATGTTGCCATCTTACAGATTTCACCTTTGACCATTAAATAAATGAAACCACACTGCTTTTTTTATTTTTATTAACACAAACAATATGTATGCTGTGACATTGAATATATATTCACATTTCTTTGAACACCTTCTTTAAATATGGTCTTAGAGTGTGTTATTTTTGGTTAGAGTAGCTAAGTACGTACACCTCCAGCTACATGTTTTTTTGGAGACTTGGCGAACTGGTTCGTATTGCTCCATGGAACTGCAGACAGAAGCCAGTTCAGTTGGCTCTACCCCTGTGGAAGTGTTTCACAACCTTTTCTTGCGGCTGCTAGCTTAGCCCACACGGCTCTGCCTACTTCCAGTCTTCAGCATCTCTTTACATCTGAGCCTTTCTAGTCAGGGTTCATAATATGTGTCGGTCCACAGTCTGGGTTTTGGTCCACCACAATCAAAAAGTGATCCCTCTGTCAGCCCTTTGGTGTTCGTCCCCAGAGGAAGACAAGGAGTCTGAGAGAGTGAGAGAGTGAGAGAACGAGAGAAAATGGAATAGATGGCTGACCAGAAACAATTTTCAGGAATTTTGATCAATTCCTTAGGAATTAGATTTCAGGGTTTGATTTCATTGCAGGGTGCTGTTGTCGTCGGCTGGATGGTCTCGTGAACCACGTCTGATCCCCATCCAGATGGTTGAAAATCCATCCTATATTTTTAAAGTGCTGTTATTTCTTCTTAACTCTGGTATCTGCTTTCAAAGCTTGGGAACGTCCGTTTCAGACATGGAATTCCACCATGGTGTATTTTGGATTTCGAATTCTGCTGCATATTGGTCTTGTCAGCACTTCTTCGGCATTTAGCCTGAACAATTCCTGTGCTTATGTTTTTAAGCACATTGAAGTCATTTCAGACACAAACACATTGGGGTCAGTGAGGTCCATATATATTTCTGTCCTTATAACCATTGATCAATTGCTCTGTTTCTCTGCACACAAAACAACTGCCTGCTTTCCAGTTCACTGATATTTGTGTTCACTTTACAATTACAACCAGTTCAAGCCATAAAAAAAACCTTACATAACTGGAACCAATCTTTCCACACACATTAAGTAAGTTTATGGAAAAACTGATTATGTTTTCTTTCGGATACTTTTCTAATTGTCATGTAATGTTTTTACTACTCACTAGTACCGTTGAGTAACTGTTATAGTCTATGTTTGGTTTAAGCTAATGGATTGGCGTGACTTGGTCACAGGTGTCAAGCACTGAGGCTTTTGGTAAATGTTTGGCATGGAGTGAGCAAAGTTTGGAAGTATACCTGGAATACCTTTGGTTTTAAATAGCACCAGGCGTTACCCGTCTCCCTTTCTGCCCTGCTTGATGCGGACACACACAAACTAATGAATTGCAAGTTGACTGGAAATGCTGAAAAAATACAGGTCTTTCATGGCAAGGGCACTGGCGTGTTGGGAACGCAAGTGTGTTGTGGTGGTATTTTTAGATTTCAACTCCTCTGTTCCATTGGCACGGCGTTCAAGCACAACATACCTCCTATGTTGTCCTTTCCTCCTCAACACAAGTACTTTCACTTCATGTTTTGTGCATTGGGACGACTGCCAGGGCTGTGGCTACACCAAGGGTCACTGAGCTGCTGCTTTTTATAGCTCTGCTTTTGCTGACCT